>NC_082398.1:3023014-3122543 GCF_031168955.1 Gadus macrocephalus
GAATCCATTTGCCATCCCCCCCTCCCCTCCCTCTTCGCTCTCTAATAAAGCAAAGGTAGCACTTTGGCACACGGTCGTGGTGAGAGATATTGACATGGCATTTTGATGGCTGTATGAAAGCAAGCTTAATATTGCCTTATTGTTTTGTAACGGCGTCCTGCCGTACATCTCTCTGGCACCCCGGTGTGCACTAAATGGCTTGATGGGAGCTGATACACAAGATTCATGAAGGTTAGCGCACAGTGAGCAGGAGAGGAAAAGCCTCGGTGACATTGAATCGAACAAAAGGGGGGGAATGTAATGGTCTTTTGAGCTCTGATTGAAAAGCTCTGGAGGATTTTCCCAACCCCAACAAGACAATTACTCCGGCGTGGCAGCGGCTCAAGTTGTTTTGCCGCTTCCCTATTTAACCATATTTTGTTGCACCGGAGCGACAAAAACGCAATCCAGGGACGATGGAGCACCGACAGAAAAACAATCATTCAAACTGGGTCCAGCAAAGATCTCTGACTTTTTTTTGTCAAAACGTCCCTGGAAATTTCCCCCTCGAAGACATTGTGAACTTCCAACCAGAAAGTGCTTCTATAAACACAGAGGCCTCTGAGCCTGTTGTTCCGTGTTCGGGGTCAGGATCTGCACCGACCTGACCCCCGGCCCTGACCCGCGCTCCCGATCACTCTCCCCCCCCTGACGTGAAGCCTCAGCGGGGAGCAGCGACAGCACCTTATCCTGTGTTCAGTCCAGGTGTCTTCACCCCCTGGTCACGCAGCGATCTGAACCAACATGACCTGTGCTCCGATCCCCTCTCCCCCCCCCTGACGTGCAACTCCAGCGGGGGAGCACCTTTGCCCTTGTTCTCAGTCCGGTCTTCAACCACCCCCCCCGGTGGTCAGGCCGGGATTGGACCCTACGTGACTCTGGCCTGACCGACGCACTCCCGTCTCTCTCACACACACACACCTCTGCAGCTTCATCGGCAGCATCGGCGTCACACTGCCCATGTTCTTCGTGCTGGCGTTCACCTATAGCGTGGTGCATGACGGTCAAAAGCCTGGTGCTGGAGAAAGAGCTGGGCCTCAAAGAGGTGCTGCGGTCCACCGGCGTGCCCAACGGCGCGCTGTGGTGCGCCTGGTTCACGGAGAACATGACGCTGCTGCTGGTGCCCTGCCTGCTGCTGAGCGTCATGCTGAAGGTCAGTACGGCGGGGGGAGGGAGGAGCGCTCTCTCTCTCTCTCTCTCTCTCTCTCTCTCTCTCTCTCTCTCTCTCTCTCTCTCTCTCTCTCTCTCTCTCTCTCTCTCTCTCCTCTCTCTCTCTCTCTCTCTCTCTCTCTCTCTCTCTCTCTCTCTCGGCGGGGCGTGGGCGAGCACCCGGACCACAAAGCACCCCCGCCCGGGATGGGAACGCAGAGGAAGGGAGGGAGGGTGGCAGGCATAGCTTAGCATGACAAATCGCGGGCTTAGCTTGGCGTGGCGCGCCGCGGAAGGCGCAGATTCAAGGTGGATTATTGACGGGATGGTGGAGTGATTGTTTCGGAATAGAAAGGGGTAGTTGATTGTTTTGGGGAGTGTGTGTGTTTGTGTGTGTGCGTGCGTGTGGGGGGGGGGGGTCTGATGATTGCAGGTGTTTATCTCTGTCAGTAGTTTTGGCAGCTCTTTACTCAGGCATAACAAGTGAATAAAACTGTGTTTTTGTTGAACTCATCAAGAATATGTAATGGAGAGCAAAGGTATTATGAGAAGCATCTTGGAAACAGAAAACAGTGGGCTGTCATATTAATTTTAAATGGCTTCAAAAATGCTCACACATCAGTTGGCTTTTGGCCTTCCAGCCCACATATATTTCTTAAACAAGACAACAGACTGTACTGCAAGATATCAAGAAATGAGATACCTTAAAATGTAAGGCTCTTTGTTGACTAGTGGCGTGTGTACTTTTCTACTGAGAACTACCTTGAACCACAGCTCCTTAGCATATAAGGGCAGGATGTTGTTAGTGAAGAACCAAGATCAGGCCTCACACTATCTCTCAGGACACGCAGGTCAGGGAAATGGGCTTGCTTTGTGTTCTGGTACTCTGCTCTAAATAATCAAGTAATCAAATAATCAAATTGTCACAATTTTGAATCATCAACTTTGAAGAGCACCCAATCATTAAATAATCAAATCTCAACTCTGGTAGTTCTAATTTGAACCAATTTGAACCACGGCAATTACAATACCTTGTGTTTAATCAGATAATGTGTGGGGTATTTCTTTTCTTTTTTGTGTGTTATTTGGTGGCCCTTTCACTGGAAAATTCAAATCCACAATGACCTCTGCATCACAACATCAAATTCCATTAAGATTACCTGTTTGTATTTGGTGTTGATGCTCTCCTTGTACAAACACCGGGAACAACCAACGTCCTAAATAGTTAATTAAGCTCATTAATATACTTACTTCAGCCTACCCCAATGGCAAGCAAATGCAATTCATTCAAACTAGGATAACCTCTATATTACTGTGGATGGACTTACAACAACAAACAAATATTGAACGATAGCCTGCAGCATTTTTGGGTTTTACCGTCTGTTTAATTGGTTGGTTATAAGATGTGAAGGTTAGAAATCAGAAAGGAATTTGTTATACAAGAATTATGGAACCCTAACCTTCACACCAACACCAGTTATTTTAATCTTTATCACAGACAGTCTATCACGAATACGTCAAATCGTACATTCCTTCCAGTGGCACAGAGGTGTGTTTGTTTGGAAATTATTTAAACAACAACAATCCTTCCAGTGCCATAAGAGGTATGTTTGCGTGGAAATATTCCTCCGTTATACTCCTAAATGCTTTTGGTAGTCGTCAAAAAAGGTGAAATGTGAACAGCTGGGCCAAATGTAATTTCCTATCAGCCTAATATGTTTGCGAGGCCTCCACGACGTGTGAACATTGATATCAATGAATGGAGTCGGGAACAAACCTCACGGCGTGATGTGTGCTCAAACGGGGGGCTCGTTCTAAATGATAATTTCAAAGCCGTTTTCGGCGCATTAATAATGGATTTTAATCATGCGCTGATTATCTGGAAGTTTCAATCACGGTCGGTGGGATGTGCGGAGATGGTGCTATCGTACTCTGTTGTTGTTTATGCTTACGATCTTCCGCGAGGTGCGTTTAAGGAAACTGTGTTTTGTCATTGGTCCCGTGTCTAAAAGGGAGTTAACATGTTGAACGGAACTGAAATCCGTCTTGCATTGATCCTCTGATTTATTTTCCCATGCATGAATCCCATTGATTTTACTCATGTTAGCCTCCTCTGACAACACATTTGGTCCTTTGTAAGGGACACGCACACCTCCTCCTGAGCCTGAATGCAAACGGCCGCCCGGTCAGTGACCGTTGGTGGTCCCTGAACAAATCGATACATAAATGTACTGGCTCAATCGATTCTGTATTTTTATTTTTTTATCCCGGTATTCCGCGTCGCTGGCCTTTCTCCCCCCAATTTTCCCTGAGTGTGTTCTCTGATCTCCATCTCCAATCTGCATTGATTAAACGGCCCGCCCCCTCTCTTGCTTCTCCTCTCCTTTTCTTTGCTGCCCTACATCATCCTCCTCCTCCTTCTCCTGGTTCTTTCCTTCGTTCTTTCTAATTTTCGTCTTTCTTTATTTCGTTCGCTCTTTCTCGCTTATTATTTCGTCATCTATTTCTCTTTCTCTCTTTATTCCGTTTTCTTTCTCTCTCTTATTTGATCTCTTGGTCTCTCCTTCTTTATTTCCTTCTCTCTTTTGCTCTCTGTCTTTATTTCACTCTCCCTTTCTCTTTCTTTATTTCGTTCTCATTGTCCCTCTTTTTCGTTCCCTCTTTGTCTCCTTCGTTATTTTCGTTCTTTCTCTGTCTTTATTTCGTTCTCTCTTTTGTTATTTTGTTGTCGCTTTCTCTCTCTATTTCGTTCTCGTTTTCCCTTTATTTCGTTCTCTCTTTTGTTATTTCGTTCTTCTCACTTTCTCTCTCCATTTCGTTCTTTCTCTCCCTTTCTTCATCTCTCTTTCTTTCCCTTCCTCTCCTTCCTCCTCCGTTCCTCCTCCCTCCCCCCCAGGTTCCTGCGCTCGCTGGCCAGCTCGCTGCCTCTGCTCATGACTCTGGCCTGGATCTTCTCGGTGGCCCTGATCGTGAAGGGCATCGTGCAGGAGAAGGAGGCGCGCCTCAAAGAGACCATGCGCATCATGGGCCTTCGGACGTCCATCCACTGGCTCACCTGGGCCTTCTCCAGCATGCTGCCGCTAGCTGTTAGCGCCGCCTTGCTCGCCGTCCTCCTGAAGGTGATCCCGTCGGTGTCTGTGGTTTCGGACGACGCAACGCTTTTGTTGTGGAGGGGTCGACGGTGGTGCTAAGACGTGGTTTGCAGGGGTTCTGATCAAGAATGAGTTAGAATAGAGGTGACTGTAGCAAGTAGGATGGTGCAATGGATATAGGGGGTTGTATTCCAGAGGGAATGCACTGGGTTCGATCCCCAATGTCCGCAGCATACCTGTTGACGTTCGGATCCAAAGGTCAATGCTGCTTTGGATAAAAGTGTCTCCTAAATGACTAAAGTTTACAAAGTAGATTTTGAATTAGAGACCAAGCACTCAGTCGTATAGAATCATCCACAACTACAGGACAACTACGAGTGTCAAATCCTTGCAGAACAACCAACCAAAACATAAATAAAAGTCGAACCACCGGTTCCTCCTGGTTCATCCAACCCGTTGCCCCTCCCAGCCCTCCAAAATGTAAAGCGTTGTTTCCTTCGCCCGAAAAAACCCAGAGCACACACTCCCGTAACACCACACCTTCCAACCGAATCACTCGCTAATCAAACCGATCCTCCACCTCTTCCTCCCTCCTTCTCCCTTCCGTTCCTCTCCCGTCGGCGACTCCTGTTTAAAAAAAATCCAACCCTGCGTCTCGTGTTGTGTTGGTTCCTGCGCCCCGTGTTTGGTGTGTGTAACCCCCCTTGCTCCCTATCGCAGTACGGCAGCGTGCTGTACTACAGCGACCCGACGCTGGTGTTCGTGTTCCTGCTGGCGTTCTGCACGGCCACGGTCACGCAGTGCTTCCTGATCAGCGTCTTCTTCTCCAAGGCCAACCTGGCGGCGGCGTGCGCCGGCCTCGTCTACTTTGTGCTCTACCTGCCCTACGTGCTGTGCTACGCGTGGAAGGACAGCATGCGCTTCGGCGCCAAGGTGGCCGTGGTGAGTGCCTTTGCGGTGGGGTTCGGGGCGTTTGGCAGACACTTTTGTCCCAAGCGAATTACGATAAGAACATTTGTCAGAAGAAAGAGAAGCAACATTCGCTGTCGGTACAGTGAGGGTGTTCATAGAAACAAGTCCCAAGCACTAACAATTGCTAGGTAGCTTGGATAAGGTGGTACACAATGCTGTACTGAGTACTATTTTTAAGCGAAAGCCGGACTAAACCCAGCAGCTGTAGCAATGAATCGCTACAGCTGGTGTGTTTAGTCCGGATGATAATCAGCTCATTTGATCGATTATACAAACTTATTTTTTCCTGTCTACTGTGGAACCATATAATATCTCCCTCTTTCTCGGTCATTGAAATCAACCATCACAACTTAGCTCATTAAATGTATCGCTTGAACTTAATCAAAGTGAATTAATTGCAATCCAATTCAGCATTAGACCCGTTGTACAATTAATCTCCAGTAAATGACTGTGGAGTTAGTGGGAGCGAACAAGGGGGGAAAATACACAATTTCCTTTTTGGAAATAGAGAAAACATACAAGAAAGAGCCCTGAAGAAAGTTTGTGTCCTATCCATCCTCCTTTCCTGTTAACAAAGGGATCGGATGGTGGACCGGGGAAAAAGAAGAGATAAATAGTGCACCATTGCTCAACTCTCACCGTACCCTTTCTAAGTGACCTTTCCAGGGGGGCCTGCATCATTTGTCGTCCCCGGCTGTCCTTTTCCCGCCGACAGAGGAACAGGAAATCTTTAATCTTCATTGCCATGCATGTAGCCTCATCTTCCCAGCTGGCGACCACCAGAATGCCGGTCTTTTTTTTCCTGTTTTGCAAATCTTAACATTGACCCCCCCCCCCGCTCCCGCCTTCCTGTGCGTTACTCCGGTCATCAGTGCTTGTCCGGTGGTGTTCCAGCCCCACCCCACCTCCACCACCCCTCACCTCTTCAATCATGGTGTTTTCCCTTCCTGCTTCATCTGTCCCGATCATTCCACCTCTCAAACTGAAAGCATAACTCCAGGCTGAGGCCCCTTGCCTCTGCAGCCTCGTGGTTCCAGCAGAAATGATTAAATTGCTTCTATCCGTGAGGTAATGATGGATGTATTTGTCTTCTGCTTGGCTATTTCAAATCAGCATCCATCCCTCTCTCTCTTTCTCGCTCTCCCTCTCTCTCTCTCTCTCTCTCTCTCTCTCTCTCTCCCTCTGTCCTCTCTTTCTGTCCTCTCTCTCTCTCTGTCCCCCCCCCTCTCTCCCTCTCTTTGCCCCCCCCCTTACTCTCTCTGTCCCCCACCCCTCTCTCTCTGTCTCTCCCCCCCCTCCCCCTCTGTCTCACTTTCTGTCTCTATCCTACTTTTAAAAACCTGTGTGAACAACTGCGGTTTCTCTTAATGTTTCTCTCAACACTTCCTCCACAAACTTCCTACTGCCTCGGCTTCCTCTCTCGGCTGCACTACATATTCTCTCGCTCTCTCTCCAGATTGATGGGCTAGCCCTCTAATTAGCATGAACAATGTTTCCCTGACCAAGCGGCGCTTTCAGACTCATCGCTTCGCTTAATTTGGGCAGAGGGAAAGCACACAGCTCAGATGGATCTGGGAGCTGCGAAGGCACATAGATCTCTCCCGTCCCGCCGCACTGTCTTTGATAATTAAGCCGTGAAAACTCACATTTATAAAAAGAAAAGGAGAAAAGTTGGGGATAACTGAACCGAACCATCGCCAGTTGGTAATTCATATAAGTGTTGCCCCGTGAATAAGGAACATAGTAGGCTACCAATACACTGCCTATAGCCTACAGTTAGCACAATTAACGCTATCAAATCAATGTCATACCAAACGTATAGTCCATTTCCCTTTACTTTTGCTCTCCTGGGAGTCTGTGCTCCAAACTTAAAACAAGTTTCTCCTGAGCTCAGACACAGCGAGAGCCTTCACCTCAGAGGGGAGCGAGCTTCAAATTGCCCCCGTGACACGTCGTCAGGGAGTCTGGACGGTGTGTTTGGTCAAGGTCAGAGCGTCACCTCCCAATGTTTTGGCCGGGCCCCTTCGACGAGGGGTCAGGAATGATTCACACACTGGCGCCTGCTGGCAGCAGTGGGAGAATACTTACGCCGCTGGCAGGAGAAGACTTTGACATGCCTTTACTTTGGGGCCACTAAAAGGGTCAAGGATGCCTGGCCTGAGCGAGGTTAAACTAGCTAGGGCTATATGCCGGCAGCATCGGCATAGCGTCATCGTACATAAGGCTCTTGATCCGCCATGTATATCAGAGAGCTTCATGGCGATCCTATCATTGCTTCAGGCTGCATAATACTAGCGGTTAGCCCTAAGCATGCTCATGCCCTAGCAATGCAAACCAAGCTAACTTACAAGCTAACAATGGAAACCATTAGGGTTTGCCACCATTTCATCGCAGCACATTACGCTATCAACTCTCAGTGCTGCGGCCTAGCAAAGCATAGTAAGCTAGTGGATTATCACATGGCCCTATCATTGCATCACGGCCCACAGCTAACCGCTAACCGCGCGGTGACTGTTGACCCAGACGGCCCACAGGTACCCCCCCCTGGCCCCGCATTGCACCGTAGCACATACCTCTAACTCTCGCCGGCTCCTGTAAATGACTGTGGCATCTGCCGGAGTTAAAACGCTGTGAGCAAATGAGGGGTGATGAAACAGCTGGCAAGCAGCATGCAGTGGAGAGCGATAGGTTGGCGGCAGATGCTGTTGCGTCGAGGGTAGGGGGGGGGGGAGAGAGAGAGAGGAATCGTCTGCCATTTCCTACTGTACGAAACAGCCCACTGATCTTTGTTTGCATCACATGAATTGCATCCCGGTCTGTGCCCTCCAGAGAGACCTAGCGAGGGAGGTAGAGAGAGAGAGAGCGAGCGAGAGAGAGAGAGAGGACAAGGTAAAGAGAGAGGGAAGTTCTGTCTTCCCGCGGAGAGAGAATCCTCAACCCTCGAACAAAAAGCCCTTCGTGGCCAGCGTCTCTTTTCCTGTACCGGGCTCTCCTCCGCTCGCAGTTCAGATATCCCTTACCGTATGCGCCTGCACAAGTCATCCTACACATGAACCTCGGCGTCTCTGGCCAACATGATCGACAGCGGCCGCCAAACCCCCCCCCCCCGACACGCGCTCGACGAGAGGGCTCCAGACGCCAAACGCTTCTCGTCCCCCGAGACGTCAAATCCGGACCAACTGTCGCCTCTGCTCCCCTCCCCAGAGCCTGCTGTCGTGCGTGGCCTTCGGCTACGGCTGCGAGAACCTCTCCAAGTACGAGGAGCAGGGCCTGGGCATCCAGTGGTCCAACATAGCCCAGAGTCCGGAAGAGGGGACGCGCTACAGCTTCCTGGTCTCCATCCTCATGATGCTGCTGGACGCGCTGCTGTACTGGACGCTCACCTGCTACATCGAGAACGTCTTCCCAGGTAACGGCGCTCGCACGCTTCTGTGGGACACGCCGCCGTCTAACAGAGCGACGGGACGGTGAACCATCAAAGGGTGTGAACGAAATTGGAGAAGATACTAAAAGAAGGTTTTTGACGTTTACGTTTATATTCAAGGGAATTTAGCAGACGCTTTTAACCAAAGTGACTCACAATAAGTACATTTGTCAGAAGAAGGAGAAACAATATACCGCTGTCGGCACAGTAAGGATGTTCTTAGAAACAAGTGCCAAGGACTGACAATTGCTAGGTTAACCCATTCCCCGTTTATAAGAGGATTGCTAGGATAAGATACTACACTCCCCCCAGCAAGGGGTAAGAGGTCATACATACAGGGTCTAAGTGAACTCTAGTGCTGCACAACCTAGTTAAAATAAGTTATCGTCATTTATTGAGCGCAGAGTATGAGAAGTAGCAGTGGAAGTCTTTGTTTTCTTTATGCAATGACATTTAACGTATGATCATTATTTCATTATTTAAATTTGATATAATCAAGCGTGATGATGCTGTCGGTTCGACGGGATCGGAGGCCGACGTTAATAAGTACCACGCAGTCCGCGATCCCAGCAGAGTCGGGTCCTTAATATCGTATTCCAGTCCGACGATAATTAATCCAATCATCGGAGGACCTCTCCACCAGGCCGGGCCCCCGGAGCAAGGGGCCCCACGTCCCCCTCGTTATTATCATCATCATGATTGTCGTTCTGATTAAACCTTGTGTGTGTGTGTGTGTGTACCCCTCAAATCGCAGGCCAGTACGGGATCCCCAAGCCGTGGTACTTCCTGGTCACCAGGTCTTATTGGTGCGGGACCACTGCCGCGGCGAGCACCGTCCACCCGGACACGCTCAAGAACCCGGGGGTCCAAAACGGTACACACCGGCCTCACGGCCGTGCTCTCGTTGTGACTTTAACCCCGTTCCACCAACGTTTCAGGGCTGGTTCGGAGCCAGTGCCGATCTCGAACCGGTTCGTGGCCTTGACACATTAATAAACCTGGCTCCGGGCCAGACAAACAGGTTCTGACTCCAGCTGGTCCAGAAACAAGAACCAGTGACATCTAGCACTGGGTTAGCGTAATTCTAACACGTACATTTTAACGTCCTGACATCGTCAGGACGTGTTGCTAGGACAACGGCGTCGTAGGCTCTGATGCATTGGCGTGGCTCTACTCTCTTTCCACTCTTAAGTCTGTGGAAGATCAAGCTGGTTCTTGGGGAGTTGGCGTGTAGAACCAACACTGAACCAGCACCAGCCCAGCACCGGGTTTGCGTTGGTGGAAAGGAGGTATTGTTGTTTTTTCGTCTGCTGGCTGATGAAACGACCAACCGCCGAATCACGGTCCAAAAATAACTCCCTGCCAACTGCCAATGGTGGCCTTGTTTGACTGGCAGTTGAATGCTTCGAAAAGAACGCTTTGGACCCACGAACTGAGAATAAACCGTGAGAAACGTGTGTTTTTATCGCTGAATTCTCCACGGGTCATCGTTTGTCAAAGCGGGGGAAAAACAGAGCTCCTAATTAGTTAGCGGTAGCGTTAATATGTCAGGCGGTGGCGGCGGCGTTGCTGCAAACCAATGCTAACACCTCATTGGCTGAGCAGGGCTGATAACAGGCGAGGTGAGGCCGATGGGAGCGAGGTGTCTCCGGGAGAGTCTCTAATGAACACGGGGACGGCGGGCTGGGGAGGGCTGGTTACTCCCAGGATTGGGTGCTCGTATTGTTAACAATGTGGGTAGTGACAGTTTTAATGTCACTTTATGATTCCGCAACATAAATTCCTGCTAATAACAAATATGCTGTTGGGTATTTGCTTTTCTTTTTTCAAATATGGTATACGGTTTAATACGGCCCACTTATACTTTATGTTTATAAGTCGAGGACAAACGAAAAAGGGATGGGAAAACTGTAAACCGACTGTCAGTTTTATGAATTAAAGAATGTGCAGGTAAAATAAAGAATTTATGATCGGTGATTACGACAAGGATTATTTCAATTATATTTGCGAGTATAACGACGCGATCGGTTTAATGAAAAATGTTTCCTACGCAATGTAACCTCCAACTCTTTCATAAGGCTGTCTGGGATTTCGGAGACAGCAATCAAAACATCCATCAGTATAAGGGAGGGAACTCGCATCGTATGTGTCCTTGAAAAAGTTAAAGTATTTAATGAAGATGTTATTTAAAGGCAGTTGTTAAATCATCCAACAGTGGCTTGAAGCACAGGCCCATGTTTCACACTAAATTGTGAGTATTTGCACCCTTTCAATGATGATGTTTACACTGCCCAATAATACGCACAAACATAATTTGTGATGAGGTGAAGTGGGTACTCAACAAAAAAATATATTAGAGGGGGTACAATAGTAGAAAAAGTTTGAGAACCACTGACCTATGGTATTATTCAGCCTTTGGCAAGCAGAGAATGTTCCGCGAATGAAAGAGTGCATTTCTTCACATTGCCCCCTTGTTCTCTAAAGGTTACCTTGAGAAGCCACCGCCCGACATGAAGGCGGGGGTCTCCATTCAGAACCTTGTGAAGATCTACAAGACGGGGAAGAAGCTGGCGGTGGACGGCCTCAGCGTGGACTTCTACGAGAACCACATCACGTCGTTCCTGGGTCACAACGGAGCGGGGAAGACCACCACCATGCAAGTAGCGCGGGATTTGCTTTACTCACCGGCCCTCTGTTCGATTGTTTGTTGTGTGATCTGCCATTGGTCGTTTGTCGTTCTCTATTTTTTGGCCCGCCGCGCTTTAATCATATTTTTTTACTGAGTACTCGATTCGGACACTGAAACGGCTGAAAAATAACCATCTGTTTCATTAAAAAATGGGTCTGAATAATGCGTCGTAAGCGCTGAACAACCAGTATTTCATGGTCGGTTGGTTATCCAAAGCACCGCTCAGTCTTTTACTGGGATGGGTTTTATATAACACGATTATTTAAAGGACTAAATAAAAACCCTGCATGCAATATTTGAAGACTATATTCAAGTTAATATTTCTTAACATGAAACGTACTTGTTGACCTGTACTCGTTGACATGTTATACTCTGAATGCTAATCTTTGTGTAACTAGTCAACAATATATGATTATACGATATGATTATTTGCTGCGACTGCGGTCTTCGTCAACCCAAAGCATATTGGCGAACTTTTTATGTGACTTCCTGTTCTATACTCCCGCCCCCTATAGGTCCATCCTGACCGGGCTGTTCCCGCCCACCTCAGGCACCGCCCTCATCCACGGGCTGGACATCCACACAGACATGGACGCCATCCGCAAGCACCTGGGCATGTGCCCGCAACACAACGTCCTGTTCAACGAGTGAGCCCTCCACGCTTACACATCATTTATTCATCATCGGTGGGAAAAATTCCCACGTTAATATTTGGTGTTTCGGGCGTCCCGGTGGCTCAACGGGTAGAGCGTGTACCGTACAGGCTCAGTCCTGACCGCAGCGACCCGGGTTTTGAACCTGCCCGTGGTCATTTGCTGCATGTCCACCCCTCTGTCTCCCATACCTCCCTCTCTAGCTCACTCTATCATAAAGCATACAAATGCAAGAAACAAATCATTAAAAATATATTTTTTTTGTTGCGCTATTCAAACAAACCCCCAAGAAAATTGGCGGTCAAAATGCGACAACACAAACACAGCTTAGACTCTGCATCATCGTGCTGCAGAACCAGTTTCCGATGAATATTCATCTGGAGTGTCGTGGGGGTGTTCGGGGAGCCTGCCTGGGAGCCACATCTGGCCTCCACCAGGCCTGGAGTGTTGTTAAAAGCCGTCGCACTTCAAGGGGGATCCGTCCCCCCCTGCATATAAAGGGCCCCGAAATGAACATGAAGAGCCCAATCATAACACATAAAGACAGACACACCGGCAGAGAGTCAACACCCTCCCCATCACCTCGTTAGGGCCACGAAGGACGGAGAGACCACGCCCTCCCCATCACCTCGTTAGGGCCACGACGGACGGAGAGACCACGCCCTCCCCATCACCTCGTTAGGGCCACGACGGACGGAGAGACCACGCCCTCCCCATCACCTCGTTAGGGCCACGACGGACGGAGAGACCACGCCCTCCCCATCACCTCGTTAGGGCCACGGCGGGCGGAGAGACCACGCCCCCCGATCTCCTCGTTAGCGCCACGCCAGCTCTTGATTGGTCGCCCAATCAATCCCCAATCTCCAATCAATCCGGCCTCGTGTTCTCCACCTACAAAGGAGGAAATCCGAGAAAAAAGGGGGCTGAGAACGGCATCTGTTCAGGTAATCAGCTGGCATTTTCCCAAACGTGCGCCGGCGCAGCGATGACCGCCACCGGTCCATGTCCACCGCACCACCAGTGTTTCCTGCCAACCTCCCCTTTTTCTGTGTTTTTCTCCCGCTTTTTCCTCCTCTCCTTCCACGTCCGACGCGCTGATCACCTCCACCCCCGACGCGCTTCGTCCCTCGTAATAACGGGGCCCGGGGCACCTTCGGCGGATTACGCTCATTAATATTTATCCCGGGACAGAGCGCCCTCGTCTGCATTAAGTGGTGGTGGGGGGGGGGCGGCTCGGGATGGGGGGCTCGGATGGGGGGGGGGGGGCTGAAATATTCATGCACACATGGAGACATTTCCGGCCTGAATGGGAGGAGGCTAATTCAAGTGAAAACCATTTCCACTCTTTTAAAGTTCAAAAATCCAGTACCGACCCCCGACCCCATTTATATTCTCCTGCGTTCGTCGTGACAGTTTGGAACGTCGGATTTCCAGGTTATTTCCTGGGGAGGTACATTTGAATGAATTCTTGAGGGGGAAGGGGGGAGAGATATGTTTAAATGAATTAAGAAAAAAGGATGTGGTCATGGAGGGCTGGCATTTTGCCCACGGCATGACGAGTGGTCCTGGTGGTGTTCAGGCCGCGAGAGGCTTTAGGGCTGACGAAGGCTCTCTCTCTTTCTCTCTGTCTGTCTGGCTCTCTGTCTCTCTCTCTCTCTGTCTCTCTCTCTCTCTATCTCCCTCTCTCTCTTTCTCTCTCTCTCTCTCTCTCTCTCTCTCTCTTATTCTCTACCTCTCCCCCTCTCCCTATTCTCTCTCTCTACCTATTCTCTCTCTCTCTCTCTCTCTCTCTCTCTCTCTCTCTCTCTCTCTCTCTCTCTCTTATTCTCTACCTCTCCCCCTCTCCCTATTCTCTACCTCTCTCTCTCTCTCTCTCTCTCTCTCTCTCTTATTCTCTCTCTCTCTCTCTCTCTTATTCTCTACCTCTCCCCCTCTCCCTATTCTCTCTCTCTCTCTCTCTCTCTCTCTCTCTCTCTCTCTCTCTCTCTCTCTCTCTCTCTCTCTCTCTCTCTCTCTCTCTCTCTCTCTTATTCTCTACCTCTCCCCCTCTCCCTATTCTCTACCTCTCTCTCTCTCTCTCTCTCTCTCTCTCTCTTATTCTCTACCTCTCCCCCTCTCCCTATTCTCTCTCTCTCCCTATTCTCTCTCTCTCTCTCTCTCTCTCTCTCTCTCTCTCTCTCTCTCTCTCTCTCTCTCTCTCTCCCTCTCTCTCAGCCTGACGGTGGAGGAGCATGTCTACTTCTACGCCCGTCTGAAGGGACTGAGCCGGGCCGAGGTTGCCGCGGAGATGGACCAGATGATCGCCGACGTGGGCCTTCCACACAAACGAAAGGACCTGTCCAAGAACCTGTCAGGTGTGACACACACACACACACGCACGCGCGCGCACGCACACGCACACACGTGACTGTTGCAAGCATATTGCCCCAATATCACACGGGAGATATTAAATTGTATTCAATATGAAACAGACGTGATAAATTCACCTGCCTGCTTGTGTGTGTGTGTGTGTGTGTGTGTGTGTGTGTGTGCTCGAACCGCACGCTGTATCGGAATGTCGGGAGGACGTAATTCACTGCCCGTGGGGGCCTTTAGCGTGGGCCCCTTCCTGCCTGATGAATCATCCTCCGTCACGGGTTGCTTATGGAGGGGGGGGGGGGAGGGGGGGGGGGCACTGAAATATGACGCCCAAGGTTAATCCGCGCTGACATTTCCGCCATATTAGCGCGGCGCCGGTTGCATTCTGATCAGCAGTGGTCCCAGCGCGGGGCTGACCGCTGGCGCCTGCAGGTGAGAGCGGGACTGGAGGTATTTATAGGCCCCGACGTCAGTCACTGTGTCCATGCAGAGGTGCATAGATAATTTATTACCTTAATACAGACATTTAATCTGTATCCGTTCAGTCTGTCTGTGTGTTCCGTCTGTCAATGTGTTTTTGTTTGTGCGTTTCTGTGTGTATTCCGTCTTTCCGTGTGTGTGTGTGATTGTTTGTTTGTGCGTGTCTGTGTGTGCGTTTGAATGCGTCGGCCCGTGTGTGTTCCATCTGTCCGTGTGTCTGTGTTCCCAGTTCTTCATCAGTCCGTCTGCATGTATCCAACCGTCCATCCCTCCGTCGCTCACCGAAAAAAAATGGATGTTTTGCACGACGATTTCTCCATCGGACACGACGAAAACCCCAGACGCATCCCGGTAACACCTCTATCTCCCCCCCTGTCCCTCCCCCTCCCCAGGAGGGATGCAGAGGAAGCTGTCGGTGGCCATCGCCTTCGTCGGGGGCTCCAAAATAGTGATCTTGGATGAGCCGACAGCGGGGGTGGACCCCTACGCCCGACGGGGGATCTGGGAGCTGCTGCTCAAGTACAAGCAAGGTAGAGTCGCCGGGGGGGGGGGGGGGGGGGGGAGGTTGAGTCACTGGAGGGGGGGGGGGAGGGGGACGCTCTGCCTGGAGGGGGCCTCGTTGTCCTCCGATCTCCCGGTGTTAAACGGCAGCTTGACGATGATCGGGACTTTGCACAGAGCTGATGGGATCGGAGGATCGCTTTTAATTATAACTAATTACCGAGCATTATGTTGAAGTTATGATTTGGGTTTTAAGCTCTCTTTGATAAAATACAAGCTTTATAAAATATTCGTATTCAAAGGTTTCAATGGACCTTCATTACCTATCTGATATTTGAATACATTTGAAATATCTTAAATTAGTTTTGCCGACAGTGTCGTCCTCCGATCTACCGGTCGTTAAAAATCTACAAACTTTCGTTATAAGCAAGCCGCAAAATCAATCGACAAAGAGAGAAAGGAAAGAAAAACAGGGGTGAAAAGTTCGTAAAAAGCGAACGTCTCATTAATCGTCGGTTCTTTGAGTCGTGTTTTCATCGTAACTTTTGGGCCCTCTTTCACTTTGTTCTGCCGATGTGGCTGTAAACAAGTCTCTTGACGTTCTAATAACACAGTCACCCAGCAGATGTCTAAATGTTTAATGTGCATTGAGCAGCTTTCCGCCCTCCCGTTGTCATTACCCCGGCGCTCTCTCTAATCAGGGCTTTCCACGGCGATGGGAAGATTCGTCTTTTGTAATGAGGACACCCACACACTAGGCCGCCTCAAAGGCCTTTCATATGGGCCTGCCGTCAACGGCATGCCATTTATTTTAGCTTTGAACCAAATCAAATAGATGATACATTTTTGAGGGGGGATTATGAGGCCCGGTTTCATGGAGGTGTGCTCGTGGGAATTGAAAGGAGGAGGAGGAGATTAAAACTTTGGTCGTTTTGTAGTCTGGTGAGTTTGATCGCTTTTTATTTTCTAACTAACGGCTCATGATTGGAAAATTGGAAACAAATGGAACAAGGCACGTAAGACCTGTGACAGAAGTACCTATATTTACCTTTATATCGGCAGGCCGTGAATGTAAATACAATCAATGACAATCTTGTTAAATCAATTGGGGGATTCACGTCATTCAATCAGTCTGCATCAATCAAGTCTGTTACAATGGCCCAGTCATGGTAGCAACAGCCCACACTTGATAGCAAAGCTTGTCACAGACCAGGCTGGTCACAGACTAGCTTTCTCTTTAAAACATTTAAGCGATTACTCCTCAAGGTGCTTAACCTCATCAGATACAGCGTCGGGCGGCATTCAGTCACTCGGCCTCAGGCAACTTCTTTGGCAGGGAAATTTTAAATGTTTCTTATGGAAATGAAGCATGATATCTCAAAGTTTAAATACAAGGCTTTCCGAGAGGGTATCAATTTTATTCATGCTGTCGGCGTGACACTAAGAAGGGTTAAAAGGAGAGCCAAACACCAACAGCGTTTGGATTAGACGAGAGAGACTACCTCTGGAGGCTAGGTGCGATACTGAATGCCTGGTAAATGCAGTGCATTTGTACAGCGCGTTTCTTACCAGTGGCCACCCAAAGTGCTTTACAATACAGCCTAACATTCACCCATTCATACGCACATTCACACCCGCTGGCGATGTCAACCATGCAAGGCGACAGCCAGCTCGTCGGGAACAGTGAGGGTTAGGTGTTTTTCTCAGGCTAAGAGGAGCCGGGGATCGATCTAGCAACCTTCGGTTACAGGTCAACCCGCTCTACCTCCTGAGCCACTCCCGCTATCACACCAAAATTGTACCGGGGGCGAAAATTGTACCTCCTGCGTAATCCGCGTCGAAACATTACAACATCGATCGACGTGATTGTCCGTTGCCAGGCAGGTTTCAAAAAACATTCGCGCTCATCAAGACGAAATAACATAATGCAGATAACACTCGTTTTTACTTTATATTTGTATTGTATTGAATTTAGCTAGTAAACTGAGTGTTTAAAGTGTATCGTAGTAGTATATTTGTATTTTATTTAATTGTTTAATCGAATTTAGCTAGTAAACTGAGTGTTTAAAGTGTATCGTAGTCTAGCTAGCTTGTGTTAATCTAATTTAGAAAATAGACGTCATCGTTCGACGCGATCGTCCGTTGCCAGGCAACGTTCGACGCAATCATCAGTTGCCAGGCAGGTTTCGAATCTTCGAACGCGGATTACGTAGGCGGTGCAATTTTCGCCCCCGGTACAATTTTGGTGTGACAATGCCTCACGTATCATCCCCTTATGGTCGGTCAACCGCTGGGGATGTGGACGCAGCACACCTTGTTACTTATGGGAACTGGAGTCAAGAGGCTTGCACTGGGGTGCCCGTAACCCTGCTCCAGAATGAACAAAACATTTTGGGGGGGTACACAGTGTGGGCTTAATAATTAAAGAGGTGTAAATGGTAATCATAGAAAAGGCTAACATCTTTGTTTAACCGATTAGACTACTCATTGAGGTGTTTACCACCTAAACAGCCTGTAATGGGAATTGAAAGGACAAACAGACTTTCGGTAATTACTGTTATAATTTTGGGTTTTAACCTTTCTTTGAGAAAATAGAAGCTTTAAGAAATAGGGTAATTAAACCCATTACCCATCTGACACAAATATTTATTTTGATTACCTTTTAAATAACTTTGTTTTCACTATTTTGTTAACAAATAATTAACAATAACTAACAATAACTCACAATTTAAATTGCCTGCCCTTTCGTTAGGTCGTTAAATCATAATTGAACAGTTAACACATTCTTTTTTTTATTGTTTCCTACTGCACTCAACATCATTATCCTGTCAGTTTTTGTCGCCCCTTTTCAAATTCGTTGGTTATTTCACCACAAAGCTTTGCAACATAATTTCCGTAGAAGCCTGACAACCTGCGTGAAACTCATAACTGCCAGAACTGCCCATCCACCACTGCTGCATGTTTCAATTTCTCAATGTCTCCCAATCTGACAAAAAAAAGCTGCCAAGACACGCTGCCAATTTACCTGAATCTCTCTCGTCTCCATTTCCCCTTCATGCAGCGTTGCCCCAGAACACAAAATAAATCACGACGCCTTTGCGGGCTGTTCCCCTTTCAAGCAGATATTGGGCTTCTTCTTGGCTCAGACGTGGTGCTGTGTGTTTTTTATTTACTCCTGCTCGGGAATAAAAAGAACAGAACGCAAGCACAACGAATCCCAGGGAAAATCATTGGCTGAGATTGAGCTAAGCATATAAAACGAGCCGACTCTGCCAAATCAAACCACTGGCAAGCCTCACAGTTCAAAGTCAAACTTTCTTTTATCTTTTATCTTTTCTCTCTCCCTCCTCCCTTTCACTCTCGGAGTGAAGAAGCAGGAAGGACAATAAAATATATATACATACATATATACGTACACAATTTTAGCAATGGCCTCTCTTGGGTTCCTCGGGGGCTTTTAAAAACATGCGTGGCGTCAGCCGTTGACCGTGACATGATTTTTCAAAGTACAGAATATTTCCGTGGTCTCTCCTCCCATGTTCCGCTTCCTTGTTGTCCCTCAAACATGCTAATTACTGCCAGCCGAAGAGACGTGACATAACGGGGCTCTGTTTGTGTTGGTTCTCGCCTGATGCCGTCCCACTTGGTATGGGATGCTAATTGAATTTGAAGACAACAAAACAAAAATGGGATTTCTGTGACACACACAAAAAAAAGAACCCAAAAGAAAGATGTTTTGGAGCTGAACGAGAGATGTGTATGTGTGCGTGTGCATGCCTGTGTGTGTGTGTGTGTGTGTGTGTCTGTCTGTCTGTGTGTTTGTGTCTGCATGCGTGAGTGTGGGTGCCTGTGTGTGTGTGTGTGTGTCTGTCTGTGTGTGTTTGTGTCTGCATGCGTGAGTGTGGGTGCCTGTGTGTGTGTGTGTTTGTGTGTGTGGTTGCCTGCTTGTGTGTGGATGTGAGCATCTGCGTGCCTGTGCCTGTGTGTGTGTCTGTTCCTGCCTGTGTGTGTGTGTGTGTGCGTGCGTGCGTGCATTGTGTTGATGTGATGGGAGTGTCTATGAGGATCCGCCTTGGCACTCAGAGTTGGACTACGAGGAGATAAACGATTACCACGTGGACGCAGGTCGTGACACTGGCCGTGCCGGATAAGTTTGCCGTCGCTGCATCCTTTCTCACTCATCCCATCACAGCCCCTCTCAGAAACAAACAGGGCCGCTTTGCGCTCCTGGTTTGTGTTCCTGTCGTCGCTGTTCTGCTGTTTGTCTGCATCCGGGCTCAATGTCATGACTGCCGCTGACACCCAACACACACATGGCAGGTACAGACTGCACCGTTTTACTCTTCTGTCTCACCTGTATCCCCATCTCCATCTCGCTCTCTCTCTCTCTCCCCCTCTACTTCCCTCCCCCTCACCCCTCCTCTCTCTCTCCTCTCCCTCCTCCCCCATTTCTCTCTCTCCCTCCCCCCCCCCCTCTCTCTCTCTCTCTCTCTCTCTCCCCCATTTCTCTCTCTGTCTCTCTCTCTCTCTCTCTGTCTCTGTCTCTGTCTCTGTCTCTGTCTCTGTCTCTCTCTCTCTGTCTCTGTCTCTGTCTCTCTCTCTCTCTCTCTCTCTCTCTCTCTCTCCCTCTCTCCCCCTCTACCTCTCTCTCTCCTCCCCCCCCCCTCCCCACCAGGCCGTACCATCATCCTGTCCACTCACCACATGGACGAGGCGGACATCCTGGGCGACCGCATCGCCATCATCTCCCACGGCAAGATGCGCTGCTGCGGCTCCTCCATGTTCCTGAAGAAGGTCTTCGGCCGCGGCTATTACCTGACCCTGGTGCGCGGCGGGAACCAGCACGCCACCGCGCAGCGCGGACAGCAGCCGCACGCCGCCGAGGTCAGTGGTCTCCCAGTGTTGATGCGGCCCCCCGGGGGAAACGCCTCGCCCTCACTGCTCCCCACGGGGTGGCCGGCGCCTCGCCGCGTCGAGACCGCCGCCGGCGTGTGAATGTGTGTGTGTGAACTGTTGTAAGTCGCTTCGGATAAAAGCGTCTGCTGAATGCCCTGAACATGAATGCAAATGTGTTTCCACCCAGCCTGAATACCAGAAGAAAGGGTAAAGTTCTGTGTTTGATCCCCGATGTCTACGGCCTACCTGTAGGGCTTCCTGGAGCGAAACACCCCCTTGCTGCTCCTTAATGACATGAATCGAACGGAATTGCCCTGGTTGAATAGAGTCGGTACTCAATAGTACAAAGGACTGCCCACGCACTGGTTTTGATAAAAGAAGTGTTCCAGGAGCTGCCCTGTGTTGCACTCTCAAACATGCCCAGTTTGGAGCCCCTCTGCAGGCAGAGATAGGTTGCGTCACAGGGCGTCCTGGTGGTTAAGGAACCGATGAGCATGTTGGAGTTTGCCAGGGGCTCCGTACAAAATATGTTCCCTCGCCGGTCTCCAAATCCTTTGCTGTGTGGAATAGTTTATTTCCTTTTTTATCCCCGGAAAAGACAGGATTTATTCATATCGTCAACTAACAGCTGTGTGTGTGTGTGTGTGTGTGTGTGTGTGTGTGTGTGTGTGTGTGTGTGTGTGTGTGTGTGTGTGTGTGTGTGTGTGTGTGTGTGTGTGTGTGTGTGTGTGGGGTATGAAAGAGGTTTAACCGTTGGTTTCTGATTCTGCCTGTGAAGGAAGCTTGACGTAAGTCGACGTTGATGCTATTCCGACGTTGTTGATTCGCTCTCTCAGACATCTGACCGGCTCGCGACAAACGTGACAGTTGACTTTGAACAGGCCTTGAGTTTGGCATGGCTGTATACGAGGACTCTACCCACTTTTTTAGACAAAGAAAAGATACAATTGTGTTGCAATGTTTTGACTGAACTTATGGTTTATGACGAAAGCTAATGACATGTTTTTAATATTCCTTTGTTTTTAAGTCACGGATAGCATCCCATTTGTGAAACACTGCGTGAATGTATCCCAAAATATCAAAATGATTGATCTACATAATAACTCAGAACAGAGGAAGATCTCCCGCTTCATCTGAAGATAATGAGCCTGATTGCGCCTGCATTGCAGCTCATAACAATTCGTCAACCCCTTATTGAACATGGCTCGCTCTCTGAAACCCCCCTAACCCCCCCCCCCCCCAGTCCTACCCAGTGTAATGAACCATGTTCAGTCCGCCCCGGCCAGGGCATCGACACACTCCTGCGTGTTGGATGAGGCTAATTGCTGCGAGGGGGGGGCTGATGATTCTCAATCGTACTTGCCAATGTCTGCGGCACACGCATAGCTTTCAGTCCACGGCAGCAGTCATACTTCGTCTAGGATTATTTCCGTTGAATAACTTTTTGAAATGTTGAGTAACTAAAGACACAAGAGGTTTAAACCAGGTACTTTTTAGGATATGAAAAGCCCAATCCCGGTTACGGCTCACTTCTGTTTGAGAGTCCCTTAAAGTCTGGAGTCCCATTCAGCGAGCTTAAAGCGAAAAGTAAAACGGAAGTTTCACAACGCCGATACGACAACTCGAACGATAACGCAAACGCAAGAACAGCCGGAAGCGCCTTTTCTCCCGCGCCCCCGAGTGCAAATTTAATTTCCCTTTTGTTGAAACACCCGACACTAACCGCCGCACCCAAATGGCAAGACTCAGTCGAGCGAGAAGCCAGCGAAACTTAAATCCGTCTCCGGGTATACGCGGATTAAAGTAAAGGGATATCTAAAGGTTGAGCTGGAACACAGCAACAGGGACATGAGAGTAACGAAGAATTATTCTTTTCTGGTGTGACTCTGATTCCCGTCCGCAGGAGAAAGAGGCCCGATCGGGGAGCAGCAGTTCAGATGAAGGCATCGGGAGCCAGACCTGGATCAACTCCGATCCATCAGGTAAAGAACCGACGCAAGGCTTGGTTCTGAACCGCCGCTTCTTTGCGGCGCGTCGTTCTGTCTCTCCTTCTCAGGGCTGTCTTCCCTGCTCTGTCCACAAAGACACGAAAACCTCATGTCAAATGTGTCACATGAACGCAATGACCACGCAGACGCTGTGACGCTGTGGTGAACCTTCATGGTTCTGCGTCGGGTTTTGGTAAGCGGACCGATCACAGGCCTTTGCTGCTGCGTCGCCTCGACGGAAGGTTACCATTTTTGGGAGGCATACGTCCGGCCCTTGCGGTGGACGCAAGGAGGGTCCGCAAGGACGTAAGGGGTCTGTAATCCCCTTGCGTTGCGTGAACGTGGGACCATAATCAGCCCTTAAGGAGGCAGAAAGCCTGAGGCATGACTTGTTAAGAAGTGAAGGTGGCGCAAACAGATTGAAAAGAGGAAATTGTTTATGAAAGTAGCATCCTTGAAACGTACCTCAACAATGCCATTCATTCTTCATGCACTGCTATTACCTTTAATAAAGTACTCCCTAAGATATAATTAAAGTTTGTCAATGTGCAAATAATAGGCTTCTTAAAAAATGTGCTTGCCTTAACTGTACCGGTAATATGCAGGGCAAAGGTCATTTCTCAACGTGGAATGAAAAAACGTATGATCACACATCATAAATCTTATTGTCCTTCTTCCAAAACACACCAGAAAATTCAGATGATTCATTTTGCCTCCAGCTTCCTTGAATGCGGTCTGTTGCTTTGAACTTTACACAATGATATATATATATTTAAAAAAAAATGGTCCCTGGCTGCGGAAAGAAGAGGTATTTTCTTTGTGCAGTACTTATATTATGCATATTACTCCAGAGCAGGGGTCACCAACCTTTTTGAACCTGAAAGCTACTTCATGGGTACTTCGTCATACGAAGGGCACCCAGTTTGATACACTTCTGAAATAACAAATTTGCTCAGTTTGCCTTTAGTTCTATATTATTATTATTATTATTGATTAATGATAATCATCTATGTGAAGACACTGATCATGTTAACGATTTCTCACAATAATTATCAACAATGATTTAAAAAAGGTGGGAAAGAGTTGTTCAAGAATGAACAACCTGGTGCCCGCGGGCACCATGTTGGTGACCCCTGCTCCAGAGTAATAGGCTTTTTCGTTTGGTTTGTTTATTTTCTGACTGCGTCCTCTCTGCTGAACCTTAGCTGCTCATACAGTTAGACTGGGGGAGCGATCTTATGAATGGCAAAAAAAACATTCTGCCCCCTTGATGCATTCCTACCAGAGAGAGCAGAGCAGTGCTACCCCCCCCCCCCTCCCCCCTCCCCACTACCTGCTTGTCCTCGTCAGCCCCTCGTGACAGAGAAAGAACAAACATTGGAATCAAAGCCCTATTTGTTTTGATAATGGAGCACACGATTTCTCTCTGAAAGAGAAAATAAAATGAGAGAAATGCAATTTTGATTCCAGTGACAGCACATTTTTCTTTATTAACCCGCCGAGGCATGCTTGCGCGTGCGCACAGGCACGCACACACACACGCACACATACGCGCGCACACACGCACGCACGCGCGCGCGCCCACGCTCAGATTTTCCAGCATGGCTTGATGCTTGAAGCCACGGCGTTTACTTCTTCATAGAGAACGGAGAGCGCCGGATGGCGGGGGGCGCGGGGGTACGGGGTTCTCTGCTCTGCTTGGTTAAGCCATAGTGATTACCAATATGGAGGTCCTCGATCGATAATCAACAGGGTGGATTAGCCTTTAGATCGATTCCCCCTCGGCGACGCGGCGACACGACTGAGGCCAGATGATTGCGTCCGTCTGATCTGATTCACTGTTCAGACGCGGTTCAGAGGACCACTGCATCACGGCCCAGACTTCTAATGTCAACATTAAACTGTTATATCAGTAAGTAGAGGAGGATTGCGTCATTGCTACCACACCGTGGAAAACTGATGATGGGGAAACCGACTCTTGAGGTGGGTTGATGAAATACCTCGTCGTTATTTCGTCGGTTAACAGTAGAATAATGTCGTCGTCCCCCCCCCCGTTTCTCTGCCCTTTCCTCAACACATTTTGCGTTTCAATCTCCCCGCTCTCCCTGTGGTGAGCGTGCGTCTTTTATGAAAATGGAAAATTTTCACAAAGTTTGAATAGATTTTTTCACACTGGATTGATGTATATGTATGTTTGATGCATAAATTACAACTGGTACAAAACTCTGCAGCCCGTATCATTACTAAAACCCCCTCCATCAGTCACATAACACCTGTCCTGCAGCAACTCCATTGGCTGCCCATCAAATATCGCATCATTTACAAGATCCTGCTTCTCACTTTCAAGGCCATCAACAATCTTGCCCCTCAGTATCTCACCGAGCTCCTCCATATCAAGACACCCACCCGTTCTCTCAGATTGTCTTCCTCCATCCAGCTCACTCTCCCACCAGCTCGCCTGGTTACCATGGGGTCAAGAGCATTCAGTCGCTCAGCCCCCAACACAACATATTCACTTTCAAATCTCACCTGAAAACGTATCTATTCAGCCAAGCCTACTCCCTTTAAGTCGCATTCTTGGGACTAGAATGACCACACCGTTTTTCTCTTGTACACTGTTTAATTATGTTGTTGCTGTAGTTTTTTGTTTGCTATTATGAATGTTTGATTTTGTAAGGTGACCTTGAGTGTCAAGTAAGGCGCCCATAAATTAATTGCATTATTATTATTATTACTATGTGACAGTTCTGGTGTCGCTGTGTATATATAGGGTGCATTGTGGAGCCTTTCTGACCGTTAAACAATACCCTTCATTCCCTACCCTTTCATTTTCTCCGTGCCTGGTGGCTCGCGGAACAAGGCATGACTAATCAAGTGCCCTTCTGTGGATGATGAACATATAATGTGCCAGAAGAAATATCCGGCAGTCTCCGACTAACGGTCTCCTACATTTAAACCACTCTTAGCTTGGAAAAAGCCGCTTCCCTTAGGCGAAACATAGCCTAATCTAGCGCTAATGATGTTGTTGTTTAACCAAGGGATGTAACTGTAGACATTATTAAATGCAAATGGCTCTCTCTGTTAACTGATTATATTAGCAGGTGAGACATTTTGCCTTCCACTCGCATCAGGTAGAAGGAATTACAAATACAGCTAATTGTCAATCGGCAAATCCCCACGCATGAATTAATAAAGCCTTAATAAAATATCTAATTTTCTCTCCGCCTCGTCAGGTCTAGAGCCATTGGGTTGGAAAGCAGCCGGCCAAGTGCTTATGGCGGCACCGCGTTGCAAGCGAATATTGCTGTGCGAGTCGATAACCTTTCGGATTCATGGTGTTCATTAATATCTTAAGCCCTCTGCTGTGTCACTTCTCACCTCTCGCGCCGGGGACAATTGATTTATCCGAGCGGGAGAGAAGGGAAAAACAAATCCACGTGTGGAGTTGTTGAGTCGTGTCTTCGATGGCTGTTGGTGCTTTCAAATGATTCAGAAGCAAACACAAAAACGTGTCTGGTAACAAATTAATGAAACGTGGGGAAGATATGGACTCAAACGGAGCACGAACATAAAACAAAAGAGATCCAGCAAGGTTTAGATTTTACTTAATAGAAGTAGAAGTTATGGATATCGGATCATGTGTTATGTGAATTATTGCTTTTGTTATGAATATCGATTCCTGTCGGTGCCATTATTATTAAAATGGCTGTCTGTGTTAACGTGTGCATTTTCTAAATCAGAAAAATAATGTCAATCATATAAGTAAACAAAGCCTTAAGGGCTGGTTATTAACGCAAGGACCACTCAGAAGCTGCGACGCAGAAAAAAACCCTGTGTTTTGGGATTTAGTGAGCGGACCACTCACAGCCCTTGTTACAATTTTCCGGAGGCGCACGTCAGGCACTTGCAGTGGACGCATCGAGGGTCTTTGCAGACCTAACGCGTCTGTAAACCCTGTTGCGTTGCGCCGACGTGGAACCAATATCAGCCCTTGATCCCAGCATGGCTCACTGCATTATATGCCACACCTGTGTGTGTAGAGTTTAGATTCTCTGCCCGAGGTCGAGCCCGACCCGACCCGGGCCGGGCCCTTGATCGAGCGTTTGTGTTTTCTTTTTTGTGATTGCTTATTGGCCTAATCTGAGGAGAAATCTATGCAATAAACAGAAATATTATAGGCCTATATATATTTAGCAGAGTAGGCCTAAGTAACAAATGTGTACAAAGTTACACAAAGTAAAAAAAACGCCACACGTGTAGCTCACGTGTATCAGGGACAGAATTCATACTGTAAACCCTGTCGCGTTGCATTTACTTGGAACCATTATCAACTCTCACAATAGTACTGTATGTGAGAGAGTATAGTAGTGTATGTGACAGAGAATAGTAGTGTATGTGAGAGAGTATAGTAATGTATGTGAGAGAGTATAGTAGTGTATCCTAAACGACTGCGTCGGTTTTTCCGACGTCTCTGGTACTTCCACAACACGTAGAGACCGGCCATGGTTGAGAATGAATTGCGGTCACAAGAGGAAGCCTCTCTCAAACTTGCGTCCACGCAAACAGGCAACCAATTTTCTTTTGGTGCGAACGCAGCACAACAACATCGGTGGAGATTCAAGAGTGAAATTACGGCGCAGTATTTTGAGCGCCAGATGCTACCGCCTCTTCTATCAGCCAATCAGGAACTGAGGAATCAAACTCACTTCCGTTTCATTCAAACTCACTCACACACACACTACTATACTCTCTTTCATGAACATATGTACTCTCACACACACTTCTATATTGTCTCACATACACTACTTTACACTCTCATGCATACATGTAAGAGGAGTATGAGTGTGTGTATGAGTATACTGGTGTATATGCGAGATTATAATGGTGTGTGTAAGACCAAGTATGAATTCTGTCCCATGCGGCCCCTCATACACGTGTCTCCTCCAATCGCACACATCCCATGTTCTAAAGAAAATGTCGGTTTGAAACCGGGATCGGGCCGGGCCGGGCTCGGACAGAACGTGCACGGGCTCAGGTCGGGCCGGGCACGATTTTCTGGGCCCGATCTAAGCTCTCTGTGTGTGTGCGCCCCCCTAACCCTTCCCCCCCCGTCACCCCCAGACGTGGCGGCGGTGGGCGTCCTTGTGCGCCGGCACGTCCCCGGCGCCGTCTACCTGGAGAGCATCGGCCAGGAGGTGACCTTCATCCTGCCCTACGCGGGCGCCAAGGACGGCTCCTTCGCCACGCTCTTCAAGGACCTGGACCTGGAGATGGGCACGCTCGGCCTCACCAGCTACGGCATCTCAGACACCACCCTGGAGGAGGTAGGGTGACAAACAGAGGAGGTAGGGCTCCGACACCACCCTCGAGGATATAGGGCGACCCGTACACCACCCGAGAGCAGCGGCATCGAAATCCCCACCTTTGACTTTAGGTGGAGCGCTGGGTTGTATTCGAGAGCTTTCGATGCAAATGGTGTCTGAGGGATCAGTAAAGATGCAGGGGCGGAGCAACGCCAATGCCCCCTTTATGCATGATTATCACTACAGGAAGGCCAAGGCCACGCCCCCTTTATTCACCATAATCACTACAGGAAGGCCAGGGCCACGCCCCTTTTATTCACCATAATCACTACAGGAAGGCCCGGGCCACGCCCCCTTTATTCACCATAATCAATACAGGAAGGCCCGGGCCACGCCCCCTTTATTCACCATAATCACTACAGGAAGGCCAGGCCCACGCCCCCTTTATTCACCATAATCACTACAGGAAGGCCAGGGCCACGCCCTCTTTATTCACCATAATCACTACAGGAAGGCCAGGGCCACGCCCCCTTTTTCACCATAATCACTACAGGAAGGCCAGGGCCACGCCCCCTTTATTCACCATAATCACTACAGGAAGGCCAGGCCCAGCGGGGAAGTTTGCAACGCTGCTTATGCTCCTGTGTGTTTATTTAGCACATATTATTTTACACAAATAAACACAAAACGTCAATGGAAAACATGATGGAACGCACAAAGCGACACTTAACAATTTTAAATAACAAGAAGCTATTCTCCTATATTTTATCGGAAAACATTTATACCATATTTTTCCATTCCAATTTGTCCATAACAAAAATTATAAAATCCCACTTAAGGTTGGATGCCAACAGGTACACTTGCCTTGAGAAATCTAACATGCGATTCAGTCACTTGGCAGACACTTTAATCCAAAGCAACTCATTGATATGTCTTTGGAAACATTGAGGAGTGCGTAGGAGTCAAGCGCCTTCCTCAAGGATCCCTACAGGTCCACTCGTTCCTGCTCTTATCCTGCTCCATCTTGTCAGATTTGTTATTATTTGTCATATCTCTTCTCACCCTTCAGCCCCCGTGGCTCCCTCCTACTGGGGTCATGAACACACAACAGCTCTCAAAGTGGAGCGATGGACCGTGTACAACTGGGCTGTGCACCGTTGGCCACCAGTAAACCGCGTGTGGGTGTTTGTGTGTGTGCGTGTGTGTGTGTGTGTGTGTGTTTGTGTGCACGATTGTATGTTTGTGCGTGCACACACTTAGGTGAGTGGGTGGGTGGGTGTGTGGTGTGTGTGTGTGCGATTGTGTGTGTGTGTGCACACACTTAGGTGAATGGGTGTGTGGTGTGTATGTGTGTGCGATTGTGTGTTTGTGTGTGCACATACTTAGGTGGGTGGGTGTGTGGTGTGTGTGCGCGATTATATGTTTGTGTGTGCACATACTTAGGTGGGTGGGTGTGTGGTGTGTGTGTCCGATTATATGTTTGTGTGTGCACATACTTAGGTGGGTGGGTGGGTGTGTGGTGTGTGTGTGTGCGATTGTGTGTTTGTGTGTGCACACACTTAGGTGGGTGGGTGTGTGGTATGTATGTGTGTGTGATTGTGTGTTTGTGCGTGCACACATTTGGGTGTGTGTGTGTATGTGTGTGTAGGTGTGTGCGCTCACTTATGTCTGCGCTTGTGTGTGTGTGTGTGTGTGTGTGTGTGTGTGTGTGTGTGTGTGTGTGTGTGTGTGTGTGTGTGTGTGCATGCCTACCTGTGCACGTCTTCCTACGCTGGCCCCCCTTGCGGCCTGCCGGCTCTATTAAAAAAGGGTAGTGGTGATACACCTGAGTTCCCCTGTGAGGAGGATTACCTCATCCATCTGTGACGCCTCCCGTCGTAATCCAGTTAGGAGTCTTGGAGCTCTGAGAACCAGGCCGCGTTGACAGGCCCATCTGTACTTAGGAACGGAGCCTGCTAAATGTGGTGGAGGTGTCGTTTTCGTTCGCAGCGAGGCAGGCCTGAACGTTGACAGATATAACTGTTGCTTGAGGGAATGTGATGTTTTCATTCCGGCAGATTTTCCTGAAAGTGGCCGAGGACACTGGAGTCGATGTGGAAACACAAGGTAGGACACTTCTCTTGAATGTTATGTGGTTGCTTTTTTGAATTGCTATACTCTTTGGCAGAGGTCTTCAACAGGGGGTCCGCGGAGGTACTGCAGGGGGGTCGCGAAAGTTTTTGATTGATTAAACAAATTATACATATTCCCCCGCAATTTTTTCCACAAATTGAAATGTCTTTAAATGCACATTAACATGAATCCAACACACTAGCCACGTTTACATGGACACTTTTGATCCGATTTCTAATCAGAATAGATCTATTCCTATCATGCGATCCGAAGGGCATTTACAAAAGTGGTAAGCGTACGTTCGTATGTCTCTCACGCACACCTGACACATCAGGACTGGCTGCGACATTTTTATGTATTTGGTTTTAATGAAAGCCCAGCAGGAGAGAGCTTTTCTCTGCCTGCTCCTTCAATGAAGAAGAAGGACAGCACAGCGACTCGTCCGGTCTTTATATCTACCCCCTCCTCCGCCGCAAAACCATGCGTATTTGGATGAGAGTGCCCAGCCAATACAGTTGGGAGAGAGAGAGTGCTGTTATGTAAGGGATAATGTACAGAACGCCGGCCATCATCGGGAAAATAAGCGATCAGCAGAGAAATAGTCCACCAAAGACGTTGGCGTCGCTTAGCAACCGGACACGCTGGGGTTGACAAGTTAACAGACTATTGCGGAGTAATAAGAAAGACACTAACAAACATCACTAACTTTAGTTTCCACATTTATGTTTTAAAAATGTCTATTTGAATAGCTTTTATGCATGATTACATGCAATTGACAGACATTGTTGATCTTGGCAGGTATCAGTTTATTATGTTATGTTATGTTTATGAATGGCAGTGCCATGGTCACCCTACTCACTGTACCTTGCACATGTTTAAAATTAAAACATGAATATATGAACCTGTGTATTATTTGAATATCTTAGTATTAAATGCAAAATAACAAGGTACATTTATACATGGCACTATAGGACCAGTTAAATATAAAATATAATTTTATACAATATGTAAGTAGGGGGTCCCTGCTCCATCTCTCCATCAGTTTGGGGGTCCTTGGCCTGGAAAATGTTGAAGACCCCTGCTCAATGGGTTTTTCTCTCGCCCATGTCCAATATTTTTCCTGAAAGAATCTGAAAAGAGTTGCACCTTGTTGAAAAGCAATTGGATACAATTTGCCCAAACTGAACGAATTGGGTTGTATTCATAAAAATAGTAATTATTTGGATAATGAGTTTCTGTCCTCACACAGAAAAAGATGAACAGAACAATTCAAACGGAAATGGCGCCATCCGAAGGGATTCTGAAAAGGCCTCTGGCAAGTATAGAATGACTATATTTGAATATAAATGATTAACTTACAGGCCCAGTGTCCTTGTTTTAACTGAACTTTGACAGCTTTGTTTTTTAATCAACGTTTGTCTATTTTTGCTCTTGCAGATTTAAAGGGACACACCACTAATAAAGTTGAAGGTATGTATTTCTTTAAGGTTTTGTGTTGAATGTTTGTTTAGAACGAATTTGTTCTTTAACTTGTTTTACAGTTGCTGCGAAGGACAGCCTTCAGAAGTTAGTTTCTGGTTCATTTTCATTTTCCAGTGTCTATTGTGTCCTTTTATTAAGCTTTTGTAGGTTGAATTGATTTCCCTTTGACAAGGAGTGTTTAAGAAGTGTAACAAAAAACATTTACCTAACGTACCTCAAAGGAAGGACATTGAAAGACAGAATAAATACATTTAATTCAACACGATCTTGCGCATCAAACTTTCAAAAGTGTTCAAGAATATCCCTTCAAGAAAAACTTCTTTAAGCCTGGACCCTATTTTCGGATAATTCTTGTTGTGTTAGGGACTAAATCCCCCCTGGTACTACTTTGTCATATTTTGTGGAAATGATCTTTACATCCTGAATGCAACCCATGAATAACTAGCTTGCTAGCTTTAGCATCAGGTCTACCTAGCATTTTCAAAAACTCAGGTTATGCTCAATGAAAGCAGCGGGCACGCAGGTAGTTAGGTAGACAGAGTGACAGCGAGGTAGGTAGGTAGACAGAGAGACAGACAGGCAAGCCATCCAATCACTTTCATCCGGGCCAGACGAAACGATAAGACGGGCTCAGCGACAGCCACGGTTACCGGATTCCCTTCCTTTTTTCAGAGCATTTGATTCATGGATCGCTGTCAGCATGTCAAGATAATTCCCACAAATATGACAAACATGAATAACCGGCCTCCTTCCCCGGCTCCAACGCAAGCGGAGATAACGCGGGATGCGTGAACGGGGAAGAGAAACCCACCCGCACCTGCTCGGCGGTCGCAGCACCCCATTGGCCACGTCCCTCTCATGTTTTTAACCCATGTGTGCATGACAAACGACACAACTCCTCCCCCCCGCCTTTCAACCCTCTCCCGCTTCCCGCCTCATCCCAGATCCAAAGATGGCCGGCGTTCCGGACGGGAAGGGGTCGGCGGTGGTCAGGGGCTCGGAGCTCATCCGGAGGCAGTTCCTGGCGCTGTTCGTCAAGCGCTTCCACCACGCGCGTCGCAGCCGCAAGGGACTCATTGCGCAGGTAATGGCCTCTGACAGGGCCCTGTCACCGTGAGGGATCACAGGGGCCACGCCACGCCAGGCGACGCCCAGCCCGACGCCAAAGGGGAGGGGGGGGCGGGGGGGGAGGAGGATGGATTAGGTTTGTGTTTTAGCGTGCTGCGTGACGGTTTCAACGTGTCATGGTGGGTAGCTACGGGCGTGTTAGCATGTTGAGCGGTTGCATGTCGCTACACTTATGGGTTAGATGGGGGCGGGGGGGCGATGATGGATTAGGTTTTTCATAAGCGCCTAGCTTATAGAGTTGGGGGGAGTTGGGGCGCTACGGATGTATTAGCATGTTGAGCATTAGCATGTCGCTAGGATTATGGGTTGGATGGGGACAGGGGGCGAGGATGGATTAGGTTTCTGTTTTAGAGGGATGCGCATGCGTGTTGGTTTCAGCGTGTCACGGTGGGAAGTTGGGGAGCTACGGACATATTAGCATGTTGAGCATGAGAATGTCGCTGCAATTATGGGCAGGGAATGGGAGTCAAATTCCCGCCATAATGTTGGATAAATCTGTAGGATAATGGTGCTGTTTTGACACGTTGAGGTGTGTTGGTCTAGTTATTCTTTACATTTGTGGCATAATTTTTACTTTTTGAATGACATAAATTGTTTATGTGTGGAATTGTCATTTTTCACAAATAGGAATGTACATCACAACGCAGTACTACACACTCATAGATCGTGTTATACAACTACAAAACTTTATTTACATTTAACAGATAAACAGAAACAATAGCATGATTTTGACTCTTTGACCCCTACTTGTGTCGTTGCACAGCATGAAAGCCTTCTGGTTTGAACCAGAGTTCATTTGGTGTGCGTAATTGTCAGTTGAAGTGAAGCAGAGCATTTTTCAGTGTATGCTAATGATGTGTTTTCATTAGCTTTGTATTCGAAGTGATCACATAACAATTACAACGGTGGCAGGTTGCTATTAGCCTATTAAGTGTACGTCCAAATTATTTTGTTGCTCATAAACATTTTAATTAGAACGGTCCAAACCAATCACCAGAATTAATTTAAATGAGTCCAAATCAATATCCCAGCGCGTTTTCCAAGGTACCTCGCAAATTTATTTCATTTATTCCTGTGATTTTTGTGGCAGCACTTCAGCTTTAATTGGTTGTTAATTGACACTCACACATCTGTGTTTCACGTGCGTAGGTAAATATAATGAGAAGCAGTCAGTATTGACAGGTGACCGAGCATTGCTCTGATCATATTAGAAAAGTTTTGAAAGGGGCTGACCTTTCCTGTGTGTGTGTGTGTGTGTGTGTGTGTGTGTGTGTGTGTGTGTGTGTGTGTGTGTGTGTGTGTGTGTGTGTGTGTGTGTGTGTGTGTGTGTGTGTGTGTGTGCGCTTGCGCGCGTGTGTTTGCATCTAGGTTTTAATTTTTGTGTGTTGGGTATCACATTCACGTGTGTGCATGTTTGTTTGCACATCTGTGTGTGCATCTACATGTTCATGTGTTGGCTATTGCATTCATGCATGTGTGTGTATCTATGCGTTCATATATATGTGTTTGTGCACATCCCCGTGTGTGTGTGTGCGTGTATCTGCCGCTGTGCAGGCGTACCTTCCTCCTTTGCGCCCCTCAGCATCCCTCAGCCCTGACAAAACGCCGTCCTCTACAGGTGTCAACTGCTCATTGTGGGCCGGCATAATGGCCCAGTGGCTCCGACTGAGCCACTCCACCACTAAGGACACACACAATGGATCTCCAGCAGGGAACTCAAACCGGGGGGATCCCCCCCCCCCCCCCCCCGTCCAACAAGCTGACCCGGGCAGATGGAGAAAACGGGGCTTCTTGTCGAAGGCGGACCCCCCCCCCCGCTAAGATCCACAGTTTTTGGCATTCAGACACTGTGTGATTTTAGATGCGTTGAAGGAATTCTACAGACTAAAACCCTTTTGGCGTCGTTGTAAAATGTCTATGGGCGATGCGCAAGGTCCTGTTTGACAAATTTTTGTCACTGTACCGAGGGTAAACTGCAGTGCTTACTATGGGCTTCACTCTGAGAGTCTGCCTTAAAATAGCTTTAGGGTCGACCGTATCTATCAGATATGGGGTTCATTCTCATAACATGACAACCCAGGTGGTCGTTCTGAGAATCCTAGCGCATCACATCTTTCCCAACGTTCCTACGGCGAGAAATCAGTAATTCCGTAAGAGGACGCGCACATTTTTACATTTTCTGACGGGGCCAGCTGCCTCGTACACCCAGGATGCACTTCGGCCCGGCGGGGTTGGGGCGTGGCCATGATCTCGGTAGAGCTGGCGTGGCGGAGCCTTGTTGGAAGAGGACCCTGCCTGCTCGTCGTCAGTAACCCAGGCAAGTGGGTCTATTCTGGGGGCAGGGAGCCCAGGTTTGGAGGATGTATCCAGGTTTCGACACGAGGTCCAACACCGGTCTGGCAGAACATAAACATGCTGGCTTCGGCAATAGATGCACACCGATATTTACAACAATTATCTGGCTTTTCTTTTTGCGGTTCAGGGCTTTGAGTTCTCCCCTAAAGCGATCCTAATCGTCCAGCACTGTTAAAATGCGTTTTGCTTTGTTGTACTTCTTAACTGGTATATTTCTGTTACTATTACTGTACAACCAAGGACAGTGGCTTCCATGGGTCTGACAGAAGCAAGAGCAACAAGGGCAGAGATACATTTAATTTTAATTACACAGCCTCGAATGGGGTCATCTAATATGTGTATGGATAAAATTATCTATTCCACCTCCCAACTAAATCGAATTCACTTGATGTCAGACTGAATAACACTCTTTTACTCTTTTATACACTGTTCGTATTTATGGTTTATTATTAAAGCCGCCGAAGTCGAGGACGCGATAAACTCGAGCATTGTTCATGAGAGTACTTTGGCTTTGTGGACATAATTACTTTTCCCTTCTTGTTTTGGGTGTTTGCCACTCTCACACAAAAGGAGGAATTTCCAGCTGTCACCTGCAGTTACTGCCTGGAGAGAGAGAGGGTAAAGAGGGAGAGAGGGAGAGAAACAGAAGGAGAGGGAAAGGGAGAGCCGGGGCTTGTCTAAAGGGCTGGCATGTGATGCCCCCCTTAGCGCCATTGGGCTAGAGTCATGTCATTCCGACGATGCCCATTGCCATTTGATCAGATTTGCGGTTCGATGTTTTTTTAAGGGAGAATTTTGTGGAAAAAAGGGTCAGATTCAGTCTTTACGTAAAGAATATGTCAGACACAAATGCAATGCAGGTTCAGAACCATTAGTCAGGCAGCCATGGCCCTGCCAGCAAAGGTGAGAACCGGCCTTAGAGGGCAAGTGAGGGCTACCCCAGCAGACGTCTATCTGCAGCAACAGGTGACCATCAGAACATGAGCCTATCATGCGTTCACTGCCTGTTCACAGCAAGTTCACCAGATAGCACTTCCCAATTTGAACCTACTGACCATAGTGCCGATTCATGTTCTAGATGTACACAGTCATGAAAGCTCCCACCAAACCTCTTAGGGAGAAGAGGCACGGCCTCAGAGGTGACTTCACAGCAGTGGGTTCAGGTTCAGAGGGAGACGGGGACAGAGAGCATCATCCGGATCAGAATTTGCTACTCCTCATGGACCACAAGATGTGTTGACCAATGCAATCGTCCAGTGTTATCGACCATTTCACTAATAACGCTGTTGATTATCAAGAAACGGAGACTAATCATCAGTGGATTTATAATTGTCGATTTTTCATTGAAGATTTCTCACTTGAAGATGTTCCCTAGGAAACGAGTACGAAGGACGAGCTTCGTACTGGGCCCGTTGTTTTACATGCAGACTTTATTCACTCCCCTCCGCTCCTCAATCAGCCTTCGCCTCACTCTGCTTTTGAAAAGGCACTATATATGGCACGTGGCTTTGCGATGCATCACGGATCTGAGCGCCGTGGAAATGCCATGCTGGCAAGGTCTCAACGCAAGCAAGAGGCTGTGGGAAACACATCTCTGATTAAATCAATGGAGAGACACTGCAAGGGAATATATATCACAGAGATATATAGAGAACTATATCGAAAAAAAAAAACGTGGCAGATGTTCCCCTTCTCACAGCTATCCTCAAAGTACCCCCAAAGGAGGGCATCGTGAGTCAGAAGGATTTCTGTCAATAGCGGGATAACTCTCTGCCATTATTGGTACAAAGAGCTGAACATGACCTGAGAGTGATGTGTGAAATGTCCCATGGAAAGGCTCCATACACAAGTCATCCTGCACTCAGATAAATCCTTGAGTGTTTGGTGGAAAGCAAGGCATTCAGTGTTTGAATTAAAGAAAATCAACACATTTCACCGATCCTGCGATATTGTTAAAAAATAATTAGAGAAGCTCATCATTTAGACGCCTCGGGCCTAAAAGAGAATATCATGAGTCGTGTGGATGGATATGATTGGTTTCTGGAGTACAAAAGCAATCTTGTAGATCAGAGATATGACAGGGAGTGTCCGTAATGAGCAGGAAAAAATATACAGTTGTTTCTTCACGCATGAAGGCATTCACGAAAAACAGGCATTTCGATGTGCGCTACAAAGCACATCGCCTTCAACTCGGCGCCTGTCGATACTGTCAAGTCCGTCCCCGAGGCGTTACGTTCCCTCTCTGAGCTTCAGAAGCTCTCTTCATGTCGAGGTTGTCCATTCACCACTAATGGCTCGAAGTTCAGCGAGAATCGTGCCGAGGTCACCACGGAGATCTTCAGAGGCTTAGCGGCACAAGACGGCAGCGCTTTGGGGCACTTTGCCTGCCGTGATATGACGGACAGACGCACCTGTGTCCTTGGAGATACCGCTCATGGGAGGAACTCGGGACAGGTCCGTAGAGGCACTGGGGGCAGACTCGGCCCCCAAATTGACTGAGCTTTCACCACTGTGCAAAGTGCCGGGCGACACCGATGCTTCTGTGTGATGTGCTTCAATCACCGCCACTCGACCCGGTGCGACCCTCGCAGCTTACCAGAGCACTCCAGGACACATGTCAGAATTACAGAGAGGAGTCGTATTTCTATGAGCGCTGGAGAGAAGCATTGAAAGAGGAGGCTCTGTAATAGCATCCGCGGTCGACTGGTGGAGGAGAGGACTGAGATGACAAAGAACATATTCTACCAAATCCTTGACTCCATGATTGGGGATTTTCGGAAACACTCATCCAAGCCCGAATTCAAGCACTCGATCCCAGCAGCAACAGCTTTGTAGAATAGTCAACTCTTTGTTTGGTTCTCAGCGATCAACGAGAAGGAACTTAGATGATCTGAGGCAGGAGCTGCATCGAGCCGAAAGGTTTCATGGAGTAAAAGAAAAGAAGGAACGCGAAGGCTGACCGGCCTGTCGGGAGTTCACAGTGTTTCTGGAGCCTTTGAAAGACGTGTTCCATGAACTCCTCTGGTCGAGCAAAATTGCTGTTGCAATTTTCACTAAGCGCGCTGCCTTTGGCTTTTTCCATCCTGAATTGATCAGAAATCATCTAGGAATAACCAGGGATGATGGACGATAGCACCCCGACATTGACGGGTTTACTCCAGGATTGAGTTGCCAGCACAAAGAACACAACGTTTCTGAGGCATAGTGTGGCCGTCTCTGTCAGACTCTGCAGTTAACCCACATGGACTGACAAAGTTTAAGCACAGATCATGGGGTTTAGAGAAGAGGCATGCACATGCATGCATGCACGCAAGCACGCACGCACGCGAACACACACACACACACACACACACACACACACACACACACACACACACACACACACACACACACACACACACACACACACACACACACACACACTCTCTTTGCATTGTTGATCTTGAAAAGATCACATGAACGTTAACTGAGCAATGAATGCCTATGTGATGTTTTTTATATAGTACAACAAAAGACTGTGTTGTCCTATCCATGCAAAACAGTGAGTATGTACAACAGATTGTCATGTTCTTGCGCAGTGCCACCCTTCATGTATTTCCACCTGCATCAGGCCACAGGGCACACAGAGTGTCTGGAAAAGCAGACCCACGTTTTCTGAGCCAATTTTCCAAGCTGTATTTATTTGCTAGAAATTGTCTGATTTCCCACGGGCCCCCCCTGACTTGTTCTTGGTATAGTTCCCCCGTCCCCGTCCCCCTTATCCCCGTCCCCCTGTGCCGCCTCATTTAAAAAAATCCTGGAATCAGCCCTGAGTGAATGAGGGACAGTGAGAGGAGAGGGGAAGATTGAGAGGGGATGAGGGAGAGAGAGGGGAAAAGGGGGAGAGAGGGGAAGAGGGAGAGGAGAAGAGGGAGAGAGAGGGGAAGAGGGAGATAAAGGGGAAGAGGGAGAGGAGAAGAGGGAGAGAGAGGGGAAGAGGGAGAGGAGAAGAGGGAGAGAGAGGGGAAGAGGGAGAGGAGAGGAGGGAGAGAGAGGGGAAGAGGGAGAGGAAGAGGGAGAGGAGAAAAGGGAGAGAGGGGACGAGGGAGAGAGAGGGGAAGAGAGAGAGAGAAAGGGGAAGAGAGATGGGAAGATGGAGAGAGAGCAGAGGCAACGATGGATGGGGGAAGAGTGAGAGAAAGGGGAAGAGAGAGAGAGGGGAAGAGGGAGAGAGAGGAAGAGGGAGAGAGAGGGGAAGAGGGAGAGAGGAAGAGGGAGAGAGAGGGGAAGAGGGAGAGAGAGGGAGAGAGGGGAAGAGAGAGGAGAAGAGGGAGAGAGGGGAAGAGAGAGGGGATGAGAGAGAGAGGGGAAGATGGAGAGAGAGCAGAGGCAACGATGGAGAGGGGAAGAGGGAGAGAGAGGGTAAGAGAGAGAGGAGAAGAGGAGACAGAGGGGAAGAGGGAGAGAGAGGGAAAAAGAGAGGGTTCAATATTGATAGTGTGAAGTGTAAAGGAAATTAGAGTGAGAGAGGGGAGGGGTAAGAGAAAGACAGGGAGAGATGGAGAGAGATGAGGCAGAGGGCTCAGAGGCTGTCTGTGTGCGTCAGAGTGTGTGTTTAGGCTCCTGTGTCTCATCACTGCGTCTTTATCCTTCTGCCAAACTTGTTTTCATTCCCACTTCCTCTTTGCGGCAAATGTAGAATTTGACCATTTTGGTGGTCTGCGAATCTGCCCTCTCCCTTTTGAAATTTCGGCACCCGCAATTATCTAGAGTCTAGACAAACCAGCCCCCTGGCACACACACACGCACGCACGCGCACACAGACACACACACGGGCCCATCTACAACAAGCTAGTGATATTTTGGTGCGCATTCCAACACCTGACCTTTTTTATTGTCCCTCTTTGTCTGCTCTGACAAGTAAGAGGCCGTTTTGACGGATAAATGTGTGTGTGTGTGTGTGCATGCACGTTTGTGTGTGTGTGTGTGTGCGCGCGTGTGTGTGTGCGTGTGTGTGTGTATGTGTGTGTGCATACACTTGGGTGTGTGTGTGTGTTTGTGTGTTGTGGCAACCCGGCCTGGGCCAATTAAGGACATTGAGAGCACCTGAGGAACAAGTGGAGAAGCAGGGCTTAAATAGCCCGCTTCTCCACTCATTCGGGGCTCACCCAGCCCTGGAGCTCCAGCACGGAGAGACCGGTCCTCGTGGGTGACGGGATTCCACCCACGACGGAGGGGACCGTTGATTCCTCCCCAGGTTTATGTTATTTGTATTTTGGAGAGACTTTTATGTTCTGCAATTAAACATGCCTTTTTGTGGCTTTTCACCAACGAAATGGTGTCCTGTTTGGGAGGAGTTGGTGCGCTCAACGTGGCGGGTTGCCACATATGGTGGAGAATGCAGGCAACTCGACCGAGCTACGGGCCACTTTGGGTGGGAGCGCCCACCTCAAGCCAACCCCAAACCGGAGCCGACGCAGCCGGAGCCGACGCAGCCGGGGCCGACGCAGCCGGAGCCGACGCAGCAGAGACGACGCCGCCAGAGACGATGCCGCCAGAGACGAAACGCCGCCAGAGACGACGCCGCCAGAGACGACGCAGCCCGAGACGAGGCTGCGGGAGACGAGGCCGCGGGAGACGAGGCCGCGGGAGACGAGGCCGCGGGAGACGAGGCCGCTGAGACGAGACTGCGGGAGACTAGGCCCGAAACGAGCCACGCCGGCAGCAGAAGCAGCCATGCTGCGCGCCGGACCACTGCCACCTCCGAAAGGCCACCCGAGGCTTCAGCAAAGGGTGGAGGAGTGTGGCAACCCGGCCTGGGCCAATTAAGGACATTGAGAGCACCTGAGGAACAAGTGGAGAAGCAGGGCTTAAATAGCCCGCTTCTCCACTCATTCGGGGCTCACCCAGCCCTGGAGCTCCAGCACGGAGAGACCGGTCCTCGTGGGTGACGGGATTCCACCCACAACGGAGGGGACCGTTGATTCCTCCCCAGGTTTATGTTATTTGTATTTTGGAGAGACTTTTATGTTCTGCAATTAAACATGCCTTTTTGTGGCTTTTCACCAACGAAATGGTGTCCTGTTTGGGAGGAGTTGGTGCGCTCAACGTGGCGGGTTGCCACACACCCCCATCCTCAGCAGCAAGCCGGGGGTTCCTCCTGTTAGCCCTAGGCAGGCGTCCCTTCGGGACAGTGCGTCTGCGTTACCGTGGGCCCTTCCGGGTCGATGGACCACCTGGAAGCGGTAGTCTTGTAGGGCCAGGAACCAGCGCGTCACCCTGGCGTTGGTGTCCTTGGCCGTTGCCATCCACTTTAGGGGGGCGTGGTCGGTGACCAGGCTAAAGTTCCGACCGAGGAGGTAGTAACGGAGCTTTTCTAGGGTCCACTTGATTGCCAGCGCCTCCTTTTCCACCGTTGAGTATGCCCTTTCGCTGGCCAGGAGCTTCCGGCTGATGAAGGTCACCGGATGCTCCTCTCCTGACCGGACTTGAGATAGAACGGCTCCCAGCCCCACCTCAGACGCATCCGTGTGTACCACGAAGGGGAGGCTGAAGTCCGGGGTGATGAGTACGGGCTCGGTGCAGAGAGCCTGCCGTAGGTGGGAGAAGGCTTCCTCAACCTCCTCCGTCCACTTCACTCGGTCGGGTAGAGTCCTCCGGGTTAGCTCGTTGAGGGGGCTGGCCAGTGTTGCGAACGCGGGGATGAACCTCTGATAGTACCCGACTAGTCCCAGGAAGGACTTCACCTGTTTCTTGGTGGTCGGCCTGGGCCAGGTCCGGATGGCTTGCACTTTTCCGTCCTGGGGTCTCACACAGCCCCTCCCGACTTGATAGCCCAGGTAGGAGGCCTCCTCCAGGCCCAGGCGACACTTCTTGGGGTTGGCCGTGAGGCCGGCGGTTCGAAGCGCCCCAAGGACGGCTCGGAGGTGGTGGAGATGGATGGTCCAGGTGCTGCTGTGTATTACGATGTCATCTATATACGCGGCGGCGTATTCTCTGTGGGCCCGTAGGATCCGGTCCATCATCCTTTGAAAGGTTGCGGGTGCCCCATGCACCCCGAACGGGAGGACGGTGTATTGGTATAGCCCGTCTGGTGTGGCGAACGCCGTCTTCTCCCGGGACCGCTTGGTGAGGGGGACCTGCCAGTATCCCTTCGTGAGGTCTAGGGTGGATATGAACCGGGCCGGGCCCAGTTGCTCTATCAACTCGTCTACCCGTGGCATAGGGTAGGCGTCGAAGGCAGACGCTTCGTTCAGTTTGCGAAAGTCATTGCAGAACCGGTAGGTCCCGTCTGGTTTGGGTACCAGAACCACCGGGCTGGACCACGCGCTATGGGACTCCTCTATGACCCCCATCTGCAGCATGCGGGCGACCTCTGTTCTGATGACGGCGCGCCGTGCTTCCGGGATGCGGTAGGGCCGGAGGCGGACTCTGACTCCCGGTTCTGTCCGGATGTCGTGGCTGACGGTTGTGGTCCTGCCGGGTTGCTCGGAGAAGACATCCAGATGTTGGAGCACCATGTCCCGCATGTCCTGTGTCTGGCTCGGGCTCAGCAGCTCCCCCACTGGGACCTCTGGAGGGGGCAGTCGAGCGGCCAGCGTCAGGAGAGTTGGATCCCGCGGAGTGGTCAGTGGTTGCCACCGCTTCAGCAGGTTGATGTGGTACAGCTGGGTGGTCTTGCGTCTCCCCGGTTGCCGCACCCGGTAATTTACCTCGCCCACCCGGTCGATGATCTCATAGGGTCCCTGCCACTTGGCCAGGAACTTGCACTCAGAGGTCGGGATGAGGACGAGGACCTGGTCGCCTGGGTCGAAGGTGCGCAGCTGGGCCCCCCGGTTGTACACCCGAGCTTGGGCTTGCTGGGCTCGTCCAAGGTGCTCCCGGACCACGGGCCACACCTGCGCCATCCTGTCCCGCACCTGCTCCACGTGCTCGATGATGGTGCGGTGGGGGGAGGGTTGGCTCTCCCAGGCGTCCCGGGCGATGTCGAGGAGCCCTCTCGGTCGTCTCCCATAGAGTAGCTCGAACGGGGAGAAGCCGGTGGAGGCCTGGGGTACCTCCCTGATGGCGAACAGGACGTGAGGGAGTAGCTGGTCCCAGTTCTTTCCATCGACCTCCATCACCTTTTTCAGCATGCGTTTTAAGGTCTGATTAAACCTCTCTACCAGTCCGTCGGTCTGGGGGTGGTAGACGGAGGTCCGGAGGTGGCGGATCTGTAACAGACTGAGGAGGTCCTTTAACACCCGGGACATAAAGCAGGAGCCTTGATCTGTCAAGATCTCCCTAACTATTCCCACCCTGCTAAATAACGTCATTAGCTCTCTTGCCACTGCCTTGGCTGTGGCGGCGCGGAGAGGTATGGCCTCTGGGTAGCGGGTCGCGTAGTCTACCATGACCAGTATGTAGCGGTGACCTCGGCTAGTTCTGGGGAGGGGGCCTACGATGTCTAATGCCAGTCTGTCGAAGGGGACCTCGATCAGGGGCATGGGTATGAGGGGATTCCGTACGGACGGTCTAGGGGCGGTACGTTGGCACTCGGGGCAGGCTCGGCAGTAGTCCTCTATGTCTTTCTTTACCCCTGGCCAATAAAATCTAGCTAAAACCCGGTCCCTGGTCTTATCCATCCCCAGATGAGCCCCTAGGAGGTGTGAGTGGGCCATGTACAACACCTTGCTAACATAGGACCGTGGAACGATCAGCTGTTCCACCTCCTCTCCCCCCCTCTGAATTACCCTATACAGTAACCCTCCCTGTGTGCTGTAATGTGGATACTGCCGGCAACTCACCGAGTCCCGTGATAGTCCCTCGTGGGTTTGCACGTGTCCCCAGGCTTGTCTTAAGGAGTCATCCTCCAGCTGGGCGGTGGCGAACCGTCCGCCCCTGTCCGCTCGCCCCTCAACGGCCAGGGGGAGGTCGGAGAAGTCAATGAGGGGTGGGCTCTCACTCTCCTCTGGTGGGGGTATCGGCTCGGAGGCGGTCATCGTGCCCGGTGTCCCCGGGGGAAGGGATTCCGTGGACGAGGCGTGAGGCCGGCGTCCTACCTCTCTCGCGGGTCTCTGCGGAGGCTCGTCGGAGTCAGTCGGGGATTGTGGGGGTTGGCCTGCCATATAGACGGGTCGGCTTCGTCGCTGGCGCGGTCTCGTCCTTGGATGTCGGGGTCTTGGTGGGCGAAGCTCCGCCCCCAACAGTCGTCCAAAGATGGGACAGTCGCGTCCAATTAACAGGGGCATGGGTAGGTTGGGCACTACCCCGGCCTGGACCGTGAAGGTCCCCTTCGGGGTTTGTACGGTGATGTGGTTGGTGGGGTATGTTTCCGTCTGTCCGTGGATGCAGCCCACCTCCACGTCCTGCCCGGGCGTTCCACAGGCTAAGTCGGGCCGGATCAAGGTGACCACGCTCCCTGAGTCCAGGAGGGCATGGGTGTCGCGCCTTCCCACCCGTACCGGCAGGCTCGGCGAGACGGTCCTCTCGTGTGACCAGCAGGTGGTGCGGAGGCAGGCTCCTCCCCTCTGGTCGGACGGACTGGCCGTGGGCATTGACACGTCCCCTGCGCCGGGACAGTGGCGGGCCAGGTGGCCCTTCTGGCCGCAGGTGTAGCACCTCCACTCCTCTCTCGGAGTCGGGGGGGCGGGGCCTCTGCGGGCCACGATGTTTTGAGCCGGGTAGGCGGGGTCTCGGACGACCGGTGTCTGGGAGCGCGGGGTCTCTGTCATCCGTCCGCGTCGCTCGGTCCGCGGCTCCCCCCCTCCGGGAGGCGGGGCTGTTCCTCCGCAAAGCCGCTGGGTTACTTGATGGTTCTCGAGGAGTTCCACGAGATCGTTCACCGTTCGGGGCTGGTTCCCGGAGGCCCAGCGTTTGGCGCCGGGGGGAAGAGATCGGATGCAGCGGTCTATGACGAGCTGATCCAGCAGAGGGGGGCCGTCGCCTTCTACGAGCCACCGCTCGGCCAGCCGGACGAGTTGGGAAATCTGGCTTCTCACTGAGCCGAGCGGTTCGTAGCTCCAGTCGTGGTAGCGCTGCGCCTGGGCGGGGAGGCTGTGTCCATAATGGGCGAGGATGGCCTGCTTGAGCGTCGGGTAATGCCCCGCCTGTTGGGGGTTGAGATCCCGGTAGGCGCGCTGAGCTTCCCCGGTCAGGAAGGGCGCTAGGATGTGGCCCCACTCGTCCGCTGGCCATTGTTCACGGTCCGCGGTCCGCTCGAACACCTCAAGGTACGCCTCTACGTCGTCGTCCGGTCCCATCTTTGTCAGCCTCTTCGTGGGGGCGGCGGATGCAGGACCCCGAGCGAGCTGCTCGGCCATTCGGACCATGCATCTCCGTAGGACGTCTATCTCCTCGTCCCTCGTGGCGGGTTGGTCGGCGTGCTCCATCGTGGTCTGGGTGGTGTTTTAAGTCCAGAGATCGCGTTGCCTGCATTCTCCACCACTGTGGCAACCCCCTTCGTCGGCGGCGGGGATTCGGGAATTAATGAACGAAGCAGGGTTGCGGTGCAACGGGTTTTATTGGAAAACCAGTCACAAAAGGGAAATCATATAAACTAAGGTTCTTCCGTAATCGGGAATAAGGGCGCGGGACCTCCTGGTCCAGCCCTTCCTCTGGGTCGGCGGGGAAACAGCACCCGACGCCTCCGGCTTACTCCTGGTGGGGAAAACGTCTCGTTAAAACACGTCTCTTCCTGGTCCGCCCTCTCTCCCGTCTCCCCCGTCCCCAGCCCTTAAAGCTCCTCTCTCCTGGTCCCCCAGGTGCCCCCAATGTTCTTGATTCCCTGGGCCCGGTTGATGTTCCCTCTAGCACAGCTGGGTGGAGGGGGAGGTATCTTCCTTCCACCCCCCGTCCACGGGGCGGGTGCTGCAGCGGCTGGCCCCTGGCCCGTGGCATGGGGTTGCCACAGTGTGAACATACTTGGATGTGTTTGTGTGTGCACACACTTGGGTGTGTTTGTGTTTAGCGCAGGGTTGCACTGAGGTTTTGGACGCTCGGCGTGATTATGTGTGTTTGTGCCTCGGCGGGAAAATAAATAAATAGATGAATAGAAAATAGTGGGGAAATTAATTATGGCTGAGTGTCTGGACCGGAGGAGTGGAGGGGAGAGCCGGCGTTTTGGAAGTGTTTAATCAAACTCATAATGCACGCGCAACAGACAAACAACGCGCTGCCAGTGTGCATATTAATGTGTGCGTTTGCATGCTCGGTTGCGTCAGTCTGTTTGCTGCACACACACATCGCCGAAGAGGGCCCCGTGGCGCGCACAAATTGTGTCGTCGACACCGCACCGGGTGTTGCCACGCCTCCCGTTCTGCTTCACGCGTTGATTGTGCGTTGTATGGGCGCAGACACACACACACGCATACAGGCACACACATGCCTAATATGACAACTAGTTATCATTTTATAAAGCTAGTCTGGTCATGTTGAGTTGAAACCGGCGATATATTTGATTGTGGGCCTTTGTTGTTAAAGAAATAACAATGTTACTTGTAGCCTACGTGCTAGTAAGACGTTTATATTCCGGTGCTGGCTGAGAAAATTCACATAAAACGACATCTTGTCCCAAAAGGCAGATATCGACTGTCAAATTAAAATCATCCTCGTACATGAACAACACAGCCGACATTTACTGAATCGAGGAGAAACTGGCTTCGGACTTTACAACGTTACACTGAATCCCCCGGGCCTTCTGATTTGGCCGCTCCTCAGAGCCAATGAGACGCCTGGTGTGAGTTCTTCCACCTTGAAGGCCTTGCTGGAGACATTCAGCTATTCACCAGAAAGTCTGGTCTCATGGCAAATAAGATAAAAGATAAAAAAGCATGTGTTTATCCACATATTTTAAATGTAGTTCACATTTTTGATTCAAATACACTTTATCCTTGGTTCGTTTTATGATCCGATTTACTTTCAATCATATTCTACATTATTCTAACATCTTGTATAAGTATCATACGCTGGAATTTTATTCCACAGCCGTCGATGCTGGAAGAGTGCTGAATAAATTCCGCCGCACTTCAAACGCGCTCCGTCTATTTTATTTTCCCCGTATGGAGTTTGAAATGTAATTTACATCTCCCCCTTTATCTCCCCAGGTGGTCATGCCAGTGGTCTTTGTGTGCATGTGCCTCATTTTCTCCCTGATCGCCCCCCCCTTCGCGGAGTACCCCAGGCTGGAGCTTCAGCCCTGGATGTACGGACTTCAGACTACCTTCTTCAGGTAAGCCCCCCCCCCCCCCCCCCCGATACAACCCCTGTATGACGCACTTTACAACGTTGTGTTGTGGACGTGCGCCGCAAAGCATCATGGGACAGCGCGCTTTGCCGCATGCGGAAAAAGGATCGGGACGAAGGTTGAGTATGGGTTGACCGTACACGGACTGGCTTCTTGGGGAGTAGGTGGTAGGCACGCTGATTTTTCATCAGATGTTCAGTGCATTAGGCTCTGGCAGAGCCGTGAGTTTTTTGATTCTCCTGGGTTGAAGCACTTCCGTCGTCGACCTTGTAAACGCCCACGATCGGCAACGACAGCAGTTGCTAACGTTTTACTTGCTATCGGGTTTATTTTGTCTCTTCAGGGTTAATCGAATCGCCGCCTAGTACTGGTGAATGCGTCGGTTTTGAGGAATGAATTAGAAACGCATAAAAAATATCCGGAATGAACAAAGAAATTAAATACAAAAAATAAAGTCCATAATCCTTTTTTCGTTTCCTCGGCTGAAGGTTGTGTCCTTCATGTTCTTATTCTTCTCGCATTAAATATGATATCGGACATTCAATTTGGCGAGCAATGGTCACGCTCCCCTATGACGTGTCTTCAGTCAAGTCGGCGTAATCCACTGTAATTCTATTTAATGAACTCTTTCCCGTGCTGTTTCCTCGCCCATCACGCTACAAGTGCGCTGAACCCATCTCCCCAGTTGGCACCGCACACAAACAAAGACGTTATGTTGTGTGTTTTCATAGGGAGCTGTGGCATTCAGACTCAAAGCAGGATGTGAAGGGAACACAAGCCTTTGTTGTCACGTGACACGCGCAGAAGCTCAAAGTCGCGGTCTCACCGGCACGCACTTCTTAAAGAATCATACCGTCGTGCCTCTAATAGGCATTATCGGCTAGCCAACCAAACCATTAAAGCATAATGGCGGCGGCGTCTTCATCATTATTTCTTTATTATTTTCCCTCCACTATTTCAAGATTGCTCTGCAACCATCCAGGTTTGTCTACCTCGTTCGCCTCCGTCCCCCTTTGAAGAAGTGCACTTTGAAGACGTCAAGCTGTAATTTATTAACACCGCATGACTGCTTCATCCCAGCCCCGTAGGTCCCCCTCGTTGAGGCTGGAGATACCGCCCCCGCGTGCATCTGAGTGTACGTCTGTAGCAGCAACATCCGTCTGTATTAACGCCCGGCGTATAAAGAAGTTTGAAGAGCCGCCGAGGTCGATAAAGACACGAGAAAAACCTTCGTAGCCTGAAATTGCATCGTTGTGTTTTGAATCAGTATTTTCTTTGTTTCCTGAAGAGAACAGAAAACGTGTCAGAAAGAACAGACAAATATTTTATGTTGGTATATTCGCGCGGAGACCGCGAATACCATTCAGAGCCTGAAGTGACAAAGAGGCTGTCAACCGCACACGCTCTCCACCCACGGAGGAGGCGTATTGAGTTCAGTGGCGGTGGACTCATTGCTATTCCACCAAGGTGTGTACCTGGAAGACATCATTTTCGTGGGACACATCAATCCCGAGCGATGTGTACCCGCCGAGCGATGGGGCCTTTTCAAAAGTTTGCTCTAAGAAAAAAAAGACAGAATGTGCCGGAAAAAAAAACAGTGCTCTTTTTCTCGGAGCTCAACAGTTTGTTTTTTCAGATCATGAAAGTGATCTGAGAGAACTCAAACAACCCCTTTTTTTTCGGCCTGGAAAATATGGGCCTCAGTGTCATGGAAACAATATACAGAAACACCCCAGTGCTTTTTTATGTACAACAGAACCTGTACAGAGACAGACCACTGCTTTGAATAGTTTGGACCTTCTGACGAAGGCTAGATTACTTGCTGCAGTAAGTTCATCTAGTTAGCAAAATCCCGCCTGATGCGGTATATTTAAGGCCTGCCTTCAGATCAACGGTTATTTTAAATCTCGTTTGTTGGTGAATCACATCCGCCGCCCCGGCTACTATGGCCAGCGATTCAAACTCTTTTTCAGAAATCCTGTGACTGACAGGGTTTTTCATGCTTGAATATGAAGTCCATGAAAAGTCCTTCAACCTGTTTGCTTTTCCCTTTTTCGGTCAAGGTGACTTCCTTACCTCTCGTTTTCAGGTTTTTATTGAAGGTTATTACCTTCCTACTTGCTTTCTTGTTTTTACCCAAGGTTGCGTACTTTCTGCGCAAATAGTGATTTTCCTTTCTCGTTAGTACTCGCTTGACCCACCGAGCACTTAATATATTTTATTTCTTGTCCGTACAATGTTGGAAAATAAATAAAAACCCTGAAAATGTCCAACGATGAAACGACGGCAGCAACTGAGTGTCGTCATGGCAATCACAGCCCACTGATGCAGTGGTCGCGTCCCTGGACTACTTTATTATAATTTCCTTACCCCTCTCGCTCTACCAATTATACCAAATTTAACGACAGCCAACCGACGATTAAAATGCAATTTACAAACCGGTTATTAACACACCAGGTATCCTTCACCACAATGACTCTTGGGTCATCCCAGCCTTTCTTAGAGTATCAACTTCTTTTTTAGGGACTACGTTTAACGGCCTCTCGTTAACGCCTGGCTCCGGTTCCATCCCGGTGCCTTTTTCCCCCTCTTTTAAGACGGCCTCATCCCAGCTAGATGAGCCACTGATTAGTTCCAGCCCGCGCTGTGTTTATACAGAAGCGCTCACTTTCTCACCCGTCCAATAGTTTTATCACCCTGCGCGTTACATGGCGATCCAGCCATTGTTAATGGCAAAGCAGATGGCTGCACATAATCCATTTTTACAATCGTAGGGGGTTGGCGGTGGCGCTGGCGTTGGCGGTGGCGGTGGAGGGGGGTGGTGTACCTTAATTGCTGGCTCTGGTGGCAGGGAGAGCGAACCATCTGACCTTCATGGACCAGCCTCTAAATGAGGCCGGCCAGCAAACAGGGGGTATTAATCCCTGGGGTGGCCTGGAGCGCGGCCAGCGCTGCTGTGAAGCCATCATTGTGGTCATTAGGACACACTGGCCCGGCCCAAAGTGTCCTTATATAAAAGTGTCTCTGTGTGTGTGAGTGTGTGTGTGTGTGTGTGTGTGTGTGTGTAATGGGGAGTGGAATTAGAAATGGTGCGAGTTGATGACTGTGAGCAAAAAAGACAGTTGGCAGACCCGTGTGTGTGTGTGTGTGTGTGTGTGTGTGTGTGTGCGTTTGTGTGCCTGTGTGTGCGTTTGATATCCGTCATGGAAGAAAATAGGGAAAAAAGAGAGAGAGGCTGATCGTCCTGGAAACCCCCGGAAACAGACGACCGGGAGCGTCGCGTGTTCAGAGACGATTCCGGACTTAATGTTCCGGAAGGAACTGGGGGTTTGTGTAGTGCCGCTCATCAATCGCGAGCCGGGGATTCACGTGGCAACCGTGCAACGATCCCCCACCCCCCCCCCCCCCCCCCCCCCCCCCTACTCCCACCCCCGACCACAACCCCTAGCTCAATGTTCTCGATCAAGCTAAACCAAAAGAGGAGCTCCGATCGCTGTCGAGTGTACGCGCACACCCCCCCTCCCCGACCCCCAGCGCTGTCAGTATCTCGTTTCCTTCCTCCCGGCGTCTCGTTAGTATAGAGATGGATCCCGACGTAATGATCTCCTAATCTGCTCTAATTTCCGAGAGCGCGTCGCCCTGCATGGCGATCGATTGGCGCCGCCCATTAGCGTCTGCGTACACCGTGTCACGCCTCGACCTAGTCCCCCCCCCCCCCCCCTGAACTGACTTAATTTCCCGAGCTTCACTTAGCCGAGTCACGAGGCTGTGATGGTAAAATGTTGTTGTTTTTGTTGTTTTCTTTTTTGAAAACTGAATCAACCCTTGGGTTCGTTGTGTGTTGATAACTTTCATTCTCCATCCTTCAAATTCATTTTTATTTGAGATGATTTCATACACATTTATATTTTTTATGTGTTGGATTTCCAGGGTGAAGGCGGCAGTCTTTCAGAATCCAGAAACTCAATAACAGTGTTCTGCCCGCTCTAACTGGGTGTGAAACTGTTACATGAACTGGCTTGGCTTGGCTTGGCTGGCTGGCTGGCTGGCTGGCCTGAGAGGAAGGGGTTTTGTGAGGGTCGATAGTTAGTTTCTTATAAACAAAGAGAGATGTATTGGCTGGCCATCATTTTATATTTGTAGAAAGTATTAGTTACAGGATTTTTGTTTGTTTATTTTATTTTAAACAATTATTGAAATCAAGTAACATTGACCACAGATATATACAGGCTAATTGAATACCCAAGCTAGTTAAAGTGTTACACATTGTGACTTTCTTTGTACTTTCCTTCTTTTCCAATGTTTTACAGTAACGACCAGCCGAAAAACTTGGCGGTCAATCGGATAGTGGATTCACTTGTGAACAATCCTGGTTTCGGGACTCGCTGCATGCCTGGAAACCCAATACCGTGAGTGTTGGCTATCTCCGATACACCTGCTAATGCACTCACCATGATATTACCCAGCATGCTTTGCAGCGACCTCAGGTTCCATCCATACCTGCGGTGCTGTGCTACATGTCATTCCCGCTCTCTTCGTACCAACTTCCCTGTCTGTCGTCACTGTGCTGTCGATAAAAACACAAAAAGCCCATGTATCTATTTAGTTTCTAGCACACACACACAAGAGTTCAGCTTGGAGCATGTATGACGATTTCCCAACTGTGTCCTGATATGAAATGTGTGGTTACATATCAGAATGCAGGCAACCTATTTTTCCACACTAAAAGCCCCAGCATGGGATTGTACAAAGTAAAAGCGCTGTGAATACTTTTAGCAATCCAAATTCTCCACAACCCAGAAATGATCAATAGGTAATTAGCATTGTCGTGGCGTATTTTTCGTCGTTCTCCGTGCGCCCATCCTGATCCGTGTGTGGCGAACAATAAGCAGCTTTCCTCCGCCCTGTGGACGAAACGCAATCATCGCAACCAAAATGGGTGGGGAAGCGAAGCCATTCAGATGCTTATTTTAACAACGGCCCAGACAAACATTTTCTAAATTAATTGCATGGGCTAATAAACAAGCTGTAAACAACTGTTGCACGCGGCCGCGGTTATTTACAGAAGGGACTAAAGAAGCCGGCCTTCAATTACTCAGTGCTAATATCCATGAAATCAACTCCTTCTTGGTGTTGACAAAGTGTGAATGAAACTTAATTTCGTGTTTCTCAATGTCCTGAGTATTTCTCCACTTCTGAGTATTTGTAAACGCCTAAGTACTAGTACAGGTTTGTGTATTTGAACACGTCTGACTATTTGTACACATTTCTCCATAAATTCTGAGTATTTCTCCATGTCTGAGTACTTCTCCGAGTATATTTCTCCATCATGTCTGAGTACTTCTACACGTCTGAGTATTTCTCCACCACGTCTGAGTATTTCTCCACCATGTCTGAGTATTTCTCCACCACGTCTGAGTATTTCTCCACCATGTCTGAGTATTTCTCCACCACGTCTGAGTATTTCTCCAACATGTCTGAGTATTTCTCCACCATGTCTGAGTATTTCTCCACCATGTCTGAGTATTTCTCCACCATGCCTGAGTATTTCTCCACCATGCCTGAGTATTTCTCCACCATGTCTGAGTATTTCTCTGCCACATTTCCTTTCAGAAATCTCCCGTGCGTCCCCCAGTCGTCCGATTGGTTCACACCGCAAGTCGACCAATCAGTGATTGACATCCTGGCCAACACCACCCTGGCTGACCCCTCCCCCTCGTGCCAGTGCAGCACCCCCCAGCGGACGGTCATGCTGCCCGACTGTCCCCCCGGGGCTGGAGGAATGCCCCCCCCACGGGTGAGTCCAGGGATAGACCTTGTTTTGTGATCGTGTCATGTGACCGCGCGGCGGTCAGAGCGAGAGACGCGACCACACGTTGCTATGGCTGTGTCCCGCCACGACAACCAGTTTCCCGTCTCTCATGCCACCGCCCCAAAGGGGAGACGTTGACCTTTGACCCCGGCCAGCCTGGTAGGTTCCCGGTCTGTGCTATAGAGTCAATATCTTGCAAACATTTCAAATACTATAAAAAAAAAGTCCCCCTTTCAAAGTCACGTTGAATTGATGTTGTTGTTGTATGACCAAAAGAAAGCTTCACGTATGACCAACAGAAGGAGCTACATTGATATATATATATATATGTTTTAAATGTATTTATAAAAAATTTTACATAGCCAGGCCACTAAGCCCCCCCCCCCACCTCCTCCCAATCCTCTAACGCAGTTACTGTATGATGTACGTCCTGGCACTTGTTGTACGCACTTATTGTGTGTTGTACGCCCTTGCACTTGAAAATAGTACTTAGCATTGTGTAGCGTCTTCTCCTATTTATCTTCTTGTATACGGCGAAAGGGTTAACCTAACAATTGTTCAATTGTTTCTCCTTCTTCTGACAAATGTCGCTTTGGATAGAAGCGGCTTAATGCCCTAACTGTAAATATACATTTAAATGTAAAACACCAGCGCCAGTCAAAACTCTTTTAACCTCGGATCTTAAACAACCCTTCTACCAAGAACTTCTCGCACACGGCCCCTGACAATTTGTGGCCCCATTCCTTGCGTACGGTCCCTATATAGCTCTTAACCGCCTTCTGCCCACCACTTCTTTTCCCACCACATCCCCTCCGCTCTGATTGGTTCCCACAGATCAGCTTGCAGAAATCAATGGCTCGTCTGAAAGGCCATTGGCCCCTCACAACCCACATGGTCCTGTGTGGCGGCCGGGGGAAGGATACTAACGGTCCGGATCCCCTAAGGGCCTTTTTATAACCGCTGTGGTCGATTTGGGGGGGGAATTAGAGAGCCTCTCCCTTCTGGAAGTGTCTTTGCCCTTAACCCAAAAGGGCCCCTTTTAACCGCTCAGCGTCTCGTCTTCAAGTGGGCGTTTATTATTCAGGATAGGCAATCAAAAGCCAAAGATGTGGCTAAGAAGGGGGGTGAGGGGGGGGCCAGTGGAGATAACGAAGGAAAGAAATTAGTTATCCTGTGTAGAGTAAGGAAACCTCTGTGTTCTGTCTAAGTCTTGTGTGTTGTCGGTTATTTAATTGGGGGATTTATATCAACCCTAGCAAACCGTACCAAGACGTTGCAGTTATTACAATTTTTAAGCAGGTGCATTCGGTGTAAAAAGTCTGTTCTGCTCATGGGTTCACGGTAGGACGGAGAGTAAGGGAGATCACAAGTTGAGTTGACTTTGTATTACCGTGTGAAAAACAAGTGTTGCATTAGTGGAGCAACTGTCACACGATCCAACCTCTTTCAAACGGCCAAGCGCAAAGTTAACTTTTCAAATCCAATGGCATAATATTCAACATATATACCCTTTTTAACTGACTCTAACTGAGTTTGAATTCCTTACATCCATTGTGAACATGGTTTTTACCGGTGCGTGATTACATTTGCGCAACCATTTAAACATCTGTCCAACCTGCTGTTCGGGAAATACTGCCAAAGTCACATACGCCTTCACAATGTGTCTGCAGTATGAGCTCATTACGTCGTTCAGGAACGAGCCAAGCTGATCATTATAACCAGCATGCATCTAGTTGAAAGTAAAATACCTCAGTGTGTTTTGGAGTGCGTCGTAGTCAGCAAACTCGACAGAGAAGTTCAGCTTCCACACAGTCCTCTCCTCTCTAAAGGCGACACGACCTGCAAATCCCACCCTATGTCAGCCCTCCTCGCTGTGCTAAGGCCCCGTTGAACTTGAAGGAGGTCAACAGGGCACTCCTTCCGGTTCCACAGTGGTGCTGCAATAGTAATACAGCACCAGCAGCACCACCACCTCCGCCACCTCCATCACCACCACCACCACCTCCATCACCACCATCACCACCTCCGCCACCTCCATCACCACCTCCGCCACCTCCATCACCACCTCCGCCACCTCCATCACCTCCGCCGAGAGAGAGAGAGAGAGAGAGAGAGAGAGAGAGAGAGAGAGAGCTCCGAAGTGTCTCACCGCAACCCCCTCCTGTAATGATCTTGTTATTGGATTCATCATTTTTTGGTGGATGTTACTTCCAGTACACTAGTCTGTGAAGTTCATTGAGGTTTCCCCTGCCAGCTGTAAGGATTCCTCAGAGGATGTTAAATCCTGCGGGTGGAGTAGATGGCGTCAAGTATGACCGAGAAAAATATTAGCAGCAAGACACTGTGTTTAAAAAGGTTGTCCTTTTAACATATTTTTTATGGTCATTATCAGTGTGAAAAGGGGTGAAACATTGAATCCCCTGCGAATTTACCCTTTAGAAAAGAAGATGTAAGCTACTATGTTGTCGTCTGAGGTCACACGGCAGCAGCACACTGTATGGCGTTTACATTCTGGGTCACCATAAGGAAACAAAGAACAACGAAACTTCTTAAAATGGAGGCCACTTTTATTTTGTGTTATATATATTTTTTAAGCATTTCCCATCCCTTCACTTGATAAGAAACATCCCAACAAGGCCACCGCACACGACACGGACACGGAAGTAAGACACACTCCTCGACAAAAAAGCACAAGGCGACCATCGCACATTCATCATCGCCATGGTTACACTGTGTTTATACAGCGCCTCATATAAATACCTGTGGACTGTGGAGGGAGAGAGGCAGGGGGAGGGGAATAAATTAATTTGGACCACCGACAGAGAGAGTGCAGAGCAAGCGTGCTGTCGAAAATACATTCCCTTTGACCTGGAAAAATGTCCTGTTGAATAAATCATGACACACAGACACACAGAGAGAGAGAGACGGGGAGAGAGAGCACACTGCAGCACACTGCCACCATCACGGCTACTTCCCCTCGCATAACTTCCTCTCCTCTTCCATCCCGCTCCCTCCTCCCCGTCGTGCCCTTGAGGAAAAACCAGGACTGGGAAGGAAAATCGGGGTGTGAGAGAGAGAGGGAGTCTTGGAGAGAGAGAGAGAGAGAGAGTCTGAGGGAGAGAGGGAGAGAGTCTGAGAGAGGGAGAAAGAGAGAGAAAGAGAGTCTGAGCGAGAGGGAAAGAGAAATTTTGAGAGAGAGAAAGAGAGAGAGATCCTGAGGGAGAGAAAGAGAGAGAGACTCTGTGAGAGGCGAAGGTAGAGAGAGAGATGATGCTTCTCCGCGGGGGTGCCGGGGCGATGTGAAATCATTGTTTCCATGGAAATGGCATGCAGCCGTAAGCCGGCTATCAATTGGGGGTGTATTGACTCTCGTTAGTCGGGGATATTTAACCTTCACAGGCCAGCCTCCCGCCGCGCGTGCGGGAGAATTGATAAAGCCTACACGTCTGCGCCGGAGCAATTGATGTCTTTATCATAGGTTGGCCGGGCTTACCTATAGACCCCTTATCCCCTCGGCCTCACATCTCCGTGGCAAGCAGCCTCCATTTCGCCCGTCTGCGCCGGGGAATAGTAATGAAGCCGGGGGGTACGCCCGTGGTGGAATGTGCGGCGGGCTGAGCTACCTGCTAGCAGCCGTTGCTCCGTCGTTGCTGGGAGTGCGTGTCGAAAGGCGACGGGTTTTGCGGCGACAGATGGGTTCCCGTTGGAAGGTCCCATGGCGTGTGGTGTAACGTCAAGCTCAACGTGAACTCTGCCTTACCCCTGCCTGAAGCTGCTGTCCGTTAAGTTCACCACAGGAACGTTTCATTGTTCAATGTACTAATCCTTTAGTGCAGTGGGTGGGTGGGGCGGCTTGACTTGTGACCGCAGGGTTGCTGGTTCGATCCCCGGCTCCTCCTAGATGAGTGCTGCGGAGTCCCTGAGCGAGACGCCTCACCCTGACCTCTCCCGACGAGCTGGCTGTCGCCCTGCATGGTCGACTCCGCCGTCGGTGTGTGAATGTGTGCATGAACTGTTGTAAGTCGCTGTAATGTACTTCCCAAACTTGTTAGTGATGCTCCCTGAAAACGCTCACTCGTGCTTCACTTTTCCGTTATGGTAACGCTCCGGTAGCCCTCCCCTCCACCCTCCCCTCCACCCTCCCCTCCACCCTCCCCTCCACCCTCCCCCCTGAACCCTCCCACCCTCCCCCCTCCCACTAATCTTCCCTCCCCTTCGAATACACCACCGTGGGAGAGGGAAACAAATAGAGGGCACTTAACCTTTCAGCCCGCACCTGTAGGGAATGTCCATCGTGGGGGAGACCGAAGAGGATGATGTGTGGGGGGGGGGGGGGGGGGGGGTGAGGATGGTGGTTTGTGTAATGGAGGTCCGCACATCGTGGAGGTGCCTCTGCTACCCGACACCCCCTTTGATTCATGCTGGATGTTTTACGACGCGTCTGAGATGCAGCGTCAGCACACCACAGGATGGGACTCTGAGTCATGGTATAGAGAGAGTGAAATACATCCAGCTCTGTATCGACTGTGCTCCCGCCTCTCCTCGCCTTCCTCCAGTCATAAGAGGCCTTGATTAAACAACTTGCATAACAAATAAATAAACAGTCATATATATTTTTAGACTTAGCCAGTGGGCACACTCGTAGTTTTGACTTTCATCATCTGATTACTTCTAAAGTTTGTTTTGCCCTGGGGTCAAACGCTTTTTTAATTTCAACACGCTAGAGAGGCGATATTCTCCCGGGATCGCTCACACCAGAGTCGTGTCGTGCTGGTTTTGTGGCGTAACGCACACATTAACATACACACCATGTGGCCCTGCTCCCGACCAGGTACCTGAGATTATGGGTTCACACTACGAGCAGGAAGCCTTCCAGACGGAATCGTTCACAGGAATCAACACAGACGGGCCAATTTACATCAACACCCATTAACCTGATTGGCATGTTTCGAAAGCCTGGACCGGACCGGCAAACATCGGGTCGGATTCATTTCGCATCACAGCAAGGCGTGTGTGTGCAATTATTGGACGATTGTTCCTCGTGGAGATTAATCCTTTTTCGTCAGCGGAACAAATCTTGATTTCCATCCGTGTGGTGAGACCCCGACGAATGAGAGCGGGAAGGGGCTCATTCTCCGGGATTTGATGACCGGTCGGTGTACATTCTGCTCGTCGCTGTTTGCTTGGCCTCGGCGATCAGGATACCTCTGTGTGAGGCGAGCGTGCACGGCGACGCGCACGATAACCACACGCCACAGAGTGCCAAGCACTCTCTCATAGGGTGAGAGAGAGAGACGGAGGGAGAGGGAGTGAGAGAGGGAAGGAGGGAGGCTGGGAGAGAGAGAGAGAGGTAGAGGGAGAGGGGGAGGGAGAGGGAGAGAGCGAGAGGGAGGGAGAGGGAGGGAGCGAGAGGGAGGGAGAGGGAGGGAGCGAGAGGGAGGGAGAGGGAGGGAGCGAGAGGGAGAGGGAGAGAGCGAGTGGGAGAGAGAGAGGGGGAGAGAGAGAGGGGGAGAGAGAGAGGGGGAGAGAGAGAGAGAGAGAGAGAGAGAGAGAGAGAGAGGTGTCAGTGGTTTGATTTCATGTTTAATCTTTTTTTTTTTGCCACGTTTTGTTTTAGGAGGGAAACATTTGGAGCGAGGCCAAAGTAATTAAACTCCTGCTGACTGGGTACTTAGGTGGAAGAAGTAAACAAGTACACATGAGGAAGAGTGTAAAAAAAGTTTACAATTCCCTGTGCTTTCAAAAATAGCGCTTATTTTTGGACTTGGACGCAAGCCTAAGACACAAAGCAAACTTTGCCTTGCTGTCATTCTACACATCTCTCTCCTCGCTGTCAGCTAGCTGGTGATTGCCCCATGGTAGCTTGTTGACAAGCACTGACTATGAGGGAGAAATGTAAACGTAAACTTCAAATCCCGGTGGACGGCCTTTGATACACACGTCCGTTAAACTGTTTCGCTTCTCGTTGTGAATTCTAACTATAAAACATTCGACCCAAAAGAAAAACTTATTTGGAAAACTCCCTCTTTAATCCGATTAGCTCTAGTTTAGTCCAATATATGGAATGCAATACTTAATATAAATATCTGTCTAGTGTCTATATGTCTGTCTGTATGATTGAACTATAGTTAATTGATACTATCTCCAAATTAATTTGCAGCTTAATTTGCAGGCTCATTGAAGATTATCGTCTTCAATGAGCCCGTCAGCTGATCTGCCATCAGCTGATCAAGAGCAATGTCCAGCTGATTCTTCTTCACCCTGCTCTGAAGCCTGACCTGTGTGCAGTCTGGTCAGCCACTATGGCAACACGTTCTGGTGTTGAGCAGTGTTTTGTTCTGAACAACAAGTCAGTTTTCTTCCAGAGATGGTGTTAATCACTTGTGGGGGGGTTTAGGGTGGGAGAGCAAGGGGAGCACAGAACCTCAATTCAGTTCGGGGTCTTACCACCTGAGCGTCCGACACTCCCTCCTGTTTTGATACGTGTCCAACGTCCCCGGTGAAACGCCCGGAGGAAACAAAGGCTCAAACCAGAGAGCTATAAATATATTGCTTACCATCGACGCAGTAGACTTCCATTGTGTTTTTCGGAATAACATTCAAATCGAGCCGTTCCCTCCGGGGCCGACTCTGCTCCGTTCGGGAGAGTCCATTGTTACATTTAAGTCAAGCGTCGTGCGGTTGCCTCAAGGATCTTTGTCTTCGGTGACAGCCAGGCAGGCGAAACACCCTCAGTGCACACACTCTCGCCAGCCCTCCCTATATTCAAACCGACCGCATGAATACTGAAACGGAAACCAGTACAATGATGAATTATCGTCACATCCCCGTTTTGTATTTCACGCTCTCTCCTCGACATTGTTTCCCCTTCGTCCACAACAAACACGAGGAGGGAAATGCGAGGAGGCTCCCAAGGTCCAAGATGGAGGCCCAGGGCAAGGTTTGCGTGGAGGTAGCGTCGCTACGCGTTTAGCTTGGTCAGTGACGCTAGGCGCTTAGCTAGGTTAGGGACGTGTCCTTCGTGCTATGCTCCGTTTGGAATGCAGGTGGAGGGAAAATGCGGGGCGGCATCCAATATCGAGGACCGGGCGAAGTTTGCGTGGAGCTATCGCCGCTAGTCGCTTAGCTGGGTTAGTGACGCTAGTCGCTTAGCGACACATGTTTCGTGCTGAGCTCAGTTTGCAACGAAGGTGTATGGAAAACGCGAGTGCAGGTGGGGCAGGTACACGGAGGCGATGGTCCGTCGCATCACTGTGTAATCAGCGTAATGAATGGGGGGGGGGTAATGGCGGGACACTCCAGTCCACGCTCGGATTGAGCGGGAAGGCGCGGCGGAGCGTGGCGTTCTTCCTCCTCTCCGACCTAATTGGGTGTTTGAGGGGCCCTGCATGTGTGTGCGAGACGGAGGGGGAGGAAAGCATGGGGGCCCCCCTAATTAGGGCCCCTTTGACGTCAGCCACTGCGTTCTAGGGCTCTGGCTGTGCCGTGCGGTGCCAGGATTAATTATGAGGACAGTTATGGGGGGAGAGGGGGGGAGAGTCACGTGTTGGCCATGCTGTGAACGGATATTAGGTTCCTTTTTCTCTCTTTGTTCCACTCTTGTGCAAATTGGCTTTGGCTCCGATGTGCTGTTTCCCATTCCTTGTGTGTTTATTTGTTTGTCCGTTTCCTCGCTTGTTTGCTGTGTTTTTCTCTTTTATTGTGGGGTTTGGGGTGGTAAATTGCCGCTGGAGGATTCTGTACTTTTTACTGGAGAGGTTTTATGTACCGCCTCGTTGATGAGCTTTGCTGTATAGGGGGAAGAGCAATGTTTGAGTTCAGGGTATGCTATCTTCAACGTTTGAGTTCAGGGCATGCTATGTGCAACGTTTGAGTTCAGGGCATGCTATGTGCAACGTTTGAGTTCAGGGCATGCTATGTGCAACGCTTGAGTTCAGGGCATGCTATGTGCAACGCTTGAGTTCAGGGCATGCTATCTGCAACGCTTGAGTTCAGGGCATGCTATCTGCAACGCTCGAGTTCAGGGCATGCTATGTGCAGCGAGTGACTTAATGAGCTGGTTGTTCTCGGTTCTCCATGGCAGAAACCGCGATCTTCCGCTTGTGTGTGCAATACGAGGTTCCATGCTGAGGGGGCCACAGTTATGTTAGGAACCTAAACGCTGGCGTGGAGAAGGGGGGATTTGACATGAGACTTGGACATGGATTCTGCCAATCATGGCGCTGATCCCATTCTCGCCTCAGAAACATCAGAAGGGTGAAGCCATGACGTTCACGACAAACATGACACGAAGCCACACGCTAACGTCATGAAGGGGGAGGTCTAAAAGAGGTCAACGTTGACAAAGAAACACATGTAAAGGACTGAAACCTGTAGGGACTAACTCAGTCACTTTTTTTGACACAAGCTGAGGTTCATCCAACTGAGGTTCAATTTATTATTTTACAAAGTAAAGGTAATTTAGTCAAATGTAGAATAATAAATAAACTCACTGTAGTAACGAGCAAATATTTATACCTTGAATCCAAAGCAAAAACTAAAATGACAGATTAATTTACTCATTGAGTGTTATAACCGTGACAACCATATGTTCTCTATTTCCACAGAGGGTTCAGGACACAACAGATACCCTGCTGAATCTAACGGGGCGGAACGTGACAGACTTCCTACTCAAGACCTATGAGAACCAGGGCAAAACAAGGTATTTTGTGTGTGTGTGTGGGTGTGTTTTTTTAATCTTCTCAGTCAGAATCATATTGAAAGCAAACTAATGATGATTCAATAATTGAGACATGCTGACAAATTACATGTTCATGAAACAAGTGTGTTTTAATCAAATGTCATTCCATCTCAAAGAAAAAGGGGCCTCCATGGGACAAACATTTCTACTCATTTAATTTATTCATACTTAAAAAAAAAAATAGTGGCATTAAAGACATGGATTTGAGTCTAATGGCATTCATTGGGAGGGTGTGACATTCACAGGCAGATGTCTTCCTAATTGGACGCTTTCAGCATCTGTCCTGGTCTTTGGAGACCTGTGGCTCAGAGCGGAGGTGGTGGCTCGGAGTGCAGAAGATCCCAGTTTCCCCGGGTTTCATCACTGTTTCTTCCCTGAAAGTTTCCATCACTGCTCCCATCACTACTACCACTACTAGTGGTACTATCACTACTAGGACCCGGTCTCATGGACACGTTGTCCTCTAAACAGCCCTCAGCCATACTTGCACAAACTCCCGCACAAGAGTGTCAAAGTGTTGCCGTTTGGGTTAAGCTCTGTCCGTCTGTCACTCTGTCTCTCTCTCTCTCTTAATCTCTCTTGCTCGTGCTCTCTCTCTGTCTATGTCTCTGTCACACTCTCTACCTCTGTATCTCTCTCTCTCTCTCTCTGTCTCTGTCTGGATCTCTCGATCTTACTCTTAGTCTGACTCTCACTCTCTCTCTTCTCTCTCTCCTCTGAGTCAGAACGGTGTCAGCGTGTGAGACCAATTGTCTGTCCATGCAGAACTCACACCAAACGCCCATGTTGATTCATGTCTACAGCCCTTGATCCTCCCTGTCTGTCTGTCCCCTCACCCCCTCACCCCCTCACCCTCCCCCCCCCCCTCCAGATACGGGGGGATTTCAGTGGGAGAATCCAACTCCCAGGCCAGTCTCACAGAGTCACAGATTCAAACTGCTTTTGCAGAACTCCGGACAATATTGAAGACGTCCCAGGTAGCCATGTTTGTATTCCTAACAATCTGTTCTCCCCCCCCCCCCCCCCCCCCCAAACACATACACACACACACACACACACACACACACACACACACACACACACACACACACACACACACACACTCTTACGCACTTATTGTATTTTGTACGTCCTGGCACTTAATCTACGCACTTATTGTATGTTGTACGGCCCGGCCCCTTAAAAATAGTACTTAGCATCGTGTAGCATATTATCCTAGCTACCTCAATTGTGTACTGGGTTATGGGTTTACCTAGTGATTGTTAGTACTTAACACTTGGTTCTATGAACATCCTTGCTGTGCCGACAGCGATATATGGTTGTTTCTCTTCTTCTGACAAATGTAGTTATCATCAGTCGCTTTGGATAAAAATGTCTGCTAAATGCCCTAAATGTAAATGTTCCGAACTTTCCTATCGCATCGCATTTGAATGTTTTTCTGGTAATAGAGACCATTTTGGAGCCAGTCCAGGTTATTTCCTACAGCGGCTGTGAGGACTGTTAGTTCAAATCCCTCTTCTGTCGGGGAGTTGGAACCTCATCATCCAGAGCTGCTCGTCATTAGCTTCCCTCCTGGAAGTGATTACTCGTCGGCGCCGGATTAACTTTGGCTCAGCGTTATTCTAATGTCACTCATTACTTCAGGAAGCGACGGCCGGACGGGTACTGGGTTCAAATCCCAACGTCGACGGCTAAACCCGGGTACCCTTGAGCAAACCGCTGCCTCATTAGTTAGCCCACGACACTCTGGTGCAGAGCCCCTCGAACCGCTCAGAACGCGACGGTTCAGAGCACGAGTTCCCAAGACCTTCCTGCTCGCCTGAACACCTTCCCGCTTACAATGCTCTCCCTCGGGTCCTCAGCAACAGGACGGACGGGTCGATCGAACTAACCGCCGAGAACATGGACGGACGGACGTGCCGAGGATCCTCCAACTATGGGTTATAGACGCATCATTTAGGAAGATGATGTTGATTAGTGTCCTTTGCAGAGGCGGGGTGATTAAAGTTGGCTTGTAAGGTGTGGTTCAGTGGGATCTGGGCAGTATTGAGGCGTCGGCCAGCCTGTTCTGACTCTGTGCAGCCTCCGTCCATGCTTTTTATATTTACCTTCAGCGGGCGGAGTTGTGGCGGTGTTGTGGCAGCGTTGGATTTTTACCTACGGTCGAAGGGGACAAAGTTATTTAACTTCACGGGAGGACTTCATCGCTCGTTAATTTGTTTATGAATAACTAGCTCCCAAACAGCTGAGGGCTGATATCCAATCCCGTTTTTTCTTTCATTTCATTTTTATTTTCTTTATGGGGATATGAAAATTGCTCTGTCTGCTCGCGGGCGCGTTCTTTAAAGCCTTTAATGACATGCACCTTTCCTTATCAGATGGCACGCAATCAACATCTCCAAACTGCTCCCGGTGCATTTCAGGAAGATAGTTAAGCCGCATTTCAAATCGCTCGCCGCGTAGGCAATGAGCTGCGACTTTGATCAGGTCCACAGCGCAGGAGGAGGAAGAGCGAACCCTCCTGAGTTTATCCTCGCCTCTCCGCTAAAGTCTCATGTCTGCCATATGGATGGTGGACCTTGAGTCTGGTTTTCCCGTTGGCCCCGTTCCGGAAACAACACTTGTTGTGTCAGGTGGTCTCCGGTCTCCCGCTTCTAAACAGGGGTAGCCGTGGAAACAACACCACCAGCTGGGATCGTCGACGAGGGAGAGATATGCCTGCAGAGAGCAAAATAGTCTGCCAAATCTGCTGCTCTCTGAAGCAAATTAGTGAAACAAGGACAGCGACATCACCGACAAAATGACGTCAAAACAAACAGTCGCACGTCATCATGGGGGCATTGCTGGACGGGTCGGGATGCCTCAAATGCCCCCCTACTGTGGTGCATTGTGGGAAGGCAGCAGAAGACCAGAGGCTCTAGAGTAAGGCAGCTGTTGTATATTCGAATCAAACGGCGGCCATATGCAAACACACATGTTTGCCATTTGTTTTTTTCTGTTTAACTTGGAAGTCATGCACCTGCACGCATCCGTTGTCACGCTCTCCTCCTCGAGCACGCCTGTTCCTTCATCCAGCCGGCCTCAGACTCTGCTCTCTCCGCCCCCCTGACCCCAACGGAACAACGCAGACTAATTTGTCCTTTTTTCCTGCGGATACCTTCGACCAAATCTACTTGCGGTGAATTGAGATCCACATCATTATGGACGAGGGGAGAGGTGAGTGGTGAGGGCTCCTCGTTCAAGGCCCGGAATGTTAAGTTAAGAAATGAAGAAAGCGGTTGGCATTTAGATTGCGTCGGTTTCAGAAACAAAAAGCTTGATCCCCGATTTGGACGGCCTTCGGGAGGTCGGCGTGCACCGGCGGTCAGAGGTGAAATTGCTTGCGCGTCGAGCGTGGCGTCAAAAGGGGGAATAATCCGAGCTGCTCATCGGCAAAGCAGACGCCGGAAGCTGACTCTGCGCTCATACCTTTAGGCCGCGGACATCGGGGCTCGAACCCAGAACGTTGTGGGCTGGGAGGCCCGAGTCACTACACTGCTATCCTGCCTGAACTCCTTAAGGGACGAAGACACAGACCAAGACTGTGACAAATGCTACGCCACTGGGATGTCGGGGAAGTAGTGTGATCACTCCAGAACTGAAGAGTGTCTGGGGTGCCCGTTTTCCAACTCCTCGTCCTCCTCTCCTCGGTCTCTCTCTCTCTCTCTCTCTCTCTCTCTCTCTCTCTCTCTCTCTCTCTCTCTCTCTCTCTCTCTCCCTCTCTCTCTGTCTCTCTTTCTCTTTCTCTTTCTCACTCTCTCACTCTCTCTCACTCTCTCTCTCTCTCTCTCTCTCTCTCTCTCTCTCTCCCTCCTCTGACGAAGGCTAATGTCGCTTTAATTCCCACCACGGTGATGATGATGTAACCCTAACGGCGCTGCAGTAGCTGCCCCTGATTGTACTCTCTCTTACGGGCTCCTTCGTCCTTCGCAGAAACGACTTTCACTCGGGGCAGTCTCACACACTAGTCCCAAACTCTTTAATTTTACTACCCCCCCCCCTCCTCAGTTTGAGGTCTTCTTCGTCTACTTTTTATCATACACTATTTCATTGGATCTTTTATTTATCTGATTTTTGTTTCCCTGCCAGGCCGCAGGAAGCGGCACTATGCAGAGTTTCCGTCTAATTGCCGTTTCTGGGTCGGCTGTTTGTTGGTTGTGCGGGCTGGGGAGTATTGAATGAAATGTCAAGTGTATAATTATACGAGCGGCCTTATTCATTGCTCCGTGGTTGTCCCGACGGCCACTCCTTTTCTTCGCCGCTGTCTCCCCATTTCTATTTCTATTCCCCGACTCAAACAAAAGCTCTTTGAGTCGTCCATGAATGCACGGTTTCCCAGACTCAAAGGGAAATGTCAACGTCCGCCTTTTCCTTTATTCCGTGCTCATCCCCGGTTTTCTCTGTGGATAGCGGCATTGCGGCGCGCATCATGAACACACACACACACACACACGCACACGCACAACACAAAACAGAGACACAACTCGGGCCCCCACCTGAGAGCCTGCATGGCGGCGGCGGCGGTCGAGAGGCACTCGCCGCTCCGCTAGTGAATCGCGTCGCAGAGCGGCCCTCGGCGGGAGCGCCGCCGGAGTCGGGGATTAGTGCCGGCGTCCACTTGGCCCGGCCGCCTCGTGTCCCCTCCCGGATAATCCCCGGGAGGAGACGCAGTGATGATGTCACCCGGCGCTCATCCCCTTCGACTCCTGCCCTGCCTCTCCCCCGTTTCCTCGCCCGCACCCTCCCTCTGTCTGTCCGTCGGTCCGTCTGTCGGTCCGTTCTTCCGTTTCTCTCGTCCTCCCCCACTCCCTCCCATGATCCATCCGTCCCCTCTAGAGCATATGCCTCCGTCCTTCTCTCTCCCCTCCATCCCTCCCATCTCCCTCTCTCGCACTCTACCTCTATCTCCTCCTCCCTCCCTCCATCCCTCCCTTCCTCCTTCCCTCCCTCCCTCCCACCTTTAGTCCCTCCCTCCCTCCCCTCCTCCCTCCCAGCCTACAGCAATTTCTTCTCCTACTGTCCCTCCCTACAGCATATCCCTCCCTCCCTCCCTCCTCCTTCCTTCCCTCCTTTCCTCCCGCCTTCCCTCAAGCTTTTCCTCCCCCCTCCCACTCTACCAACCTCCCTTCCTTTTCTTTCTCCACTTAAATCTAGAAGGGGAAGAAAACTTTTATATGAATTACTGGATGGGATGCTTTGCCGGGGCGATGTCTGAATTAAAGATGTGCGAAGGGAAGGAGTTTTGAATTAAACAAGCCTTGTACCTCCCTTGTCTTATGAATAGGTAATGAGACGCAGCCAAACTGAATGGTGTTTAACACAAATACTCCATAGCAGGCAAAGTTCCCCGGTGTCCTCGCAGCGTGACATTTAAAACAAACGCAAGTGCTGGACGAGAGCACGTTGGAAAGATTGAACGAAAGACAAAAAAAAACTGGAAACTTTATTATTATTTCTTCATTTTTTCATATTGCCAACTTTATTATAATTGCGAAATGTGAAGTTGAAGTTAGACAAGCAGTAAGGCTTGTGGAGTGCCTGATGATGAATGGAGGGAGAGAGAGTTTGATGGGCTCAACTGCTTGACCTTTGCCATCCATCTCGCCAAACTGTGGTCGGCACTATTTTTGTCTTCTCAATGTTGCCCCCCCGCCTTCGCTTCTACCCCCACTGTGTCTTGTGCCTCACTTCAAGATTGTACTCATCAGGTGCACACACACACTCACTCGCTCGAACGTTCTTTCCTCGTCTCTTCACTCTCTCTTGCTTGCTCTCTCGCTCTCTCTCTCTCTCGTTCACTCTCTCTCGCTCTCTTGCCCTCTCTCTTTCTCTTGCTCTCTCTCTCAAGAGAGCAACCCTTTCTCTTGCTCTCTCTCTCTTGTTCTCTCTCTCTCTCACTCTCTCTCTTTCTCTCTCTCTCTCTCTCTCGTTCGCTCTCTTGCCCTTTCTCTTGATCTCTCTCTCAAGAGAGCAACCCTCTCTCTTGCTCTTTCTCTCTCTTGTTCTCTCTCTCTCACTCTCTCTCTTTCTTGTTCTCTCTCTCTCTCTCTCTCTCTCCCTCGCCCCCTCCCTCTCTCTCTCTGTCTCTCTGTCTCTGTCTCTCTCTCTCTCTCTCCCCCTCCCTCCCTCTCCTTATCCCTCGCTTTCTCTCTCGTGTGTGTGTGTGTGTGTACTTCAGACGTCTCCCTTGATTTACATTCACTTTCCCTCTCAACCTGTCTCCCTCCCTCCCTCCCTCCCTCCCTCCCCCACCCCGGCCCCGCCCCCCCCCCCCCCGTCGCGGCCTCTTCTGATCAAGGCACGGAGGGCCGACGCGGGGCCGAGCGGCGCCGCGTGGCGGGGGAGGAAGTGAGCGCGGCGGGGGATCATTTGCATTTATATCACACCCGTAATGTGGTCAGAGGGCTGCTGTCTGAGCCCGGTGGTGGGAGACTGCCGCCGCCGCCGTCGCCGCCGCGCTCTGTTGGAAATCACACGGAGGCGTCTTCCTCAAGCTCATCTCACGGCCCATTTCTCGCGTAGGCCTGCGGAATGGACAACAAGCTGCCCCCCCCCCGACGCACCCCTAACCCCACCCCCTCCTCTCGTTACTCCCCTCCTACGCTCTCCCACCGACCCCAACACCACCGACAACCAAGGAAGGAATCTGGAGTCGGCCACCGTTTTGATATCGTAGCGAAACTAGCATGAGGAGATTATTCCTGATTTCAGGAATAAACGTCAGTTTGGCAGCGTCGGGTTTTTGATCGTTTCTCAGGTTCTAACGGAGTGGAATTGATTTTTTTTTCTGGGACAAACTCGGCAACATCCTTGTGCTAAATGTTCACCCCGAGCTGGTGGCGAAACGGAGATCAGTTACCGTGGTTACTCGTCGGCCGGGGTTCAGCAGCTCTCAGGTGATGATTGTACCACGACTCTGAATCATAGAATTCAACCCAAGAAAGACAACAGATTCGGTGATAATCTACACGCCCACGCGTGCAAAGCGCACACATTCGCTCACACACAAAAACACACTCACAATCACACGCATACACTCACACTCACTCACTCACTCACTCACTCACTCACTCACTCACTCACTCACTCACTCACTCACTCACTCACTCACTCACTCACTCACTCACTCACACACACAGACACACAGACACACAGACACTCACAGCCACACGTTTTTTCTTCACCTAGAAATTACCCTTTCAGTTGCATAAAGTACATAAAGCAGCATCACATTTTCTCCCCAGATTTGCCCGCTATAATGTGGTAATGGCGTGATTAAGACACTTAAGACGGGCATATAAATAGCGCAGCGGCACCAGATGGTACCGAACGCAGCACGGGAAAAAAGGGCAAAGTGAAAACCCAGTGTGTTTGGCACACTGACAATAACAGATTACACTCATCAACATTGATTTTTGCCTTGCAAAAAACACTACAAAGGATTAATCATGGACTCTGCTAACGAGGAATGGTGCAAAATAACCCCCCCCCCCCCACAGACAATTTCTCCGGGCAAAGCAAGAAGCTTGTCTCGAGTAGTTCAAAACAAATTGGTCTTAAATGCTTTTTTCTTCTTCTGCCACCTCTTTCTCTCTCTGACTCCAGACTCTTGTTATGCATTTCAAAGAGTTGCCATGGTTGTCCATGTGTATCCAATTAATTCTGAAAAGCCTTTTCTCTCCCTCCCTCCCTCCCGCCAACCACCCGACCCCAACCCAACCCCTCCTCCCCCCTCCCCCTTCGTTAGGACAATGTGACTCGTCAGATCGTCCAGAACCTCGAGACTCTGCTGACGGAGCTTGGGAGAAAGGAGAACGTGAAGGTATCACAAATCATAATATTCTCAATATTTATTTGGTTTTTGTTTTATATTTTTGTGCGTTTCATGGTTTTTATCTTCAAAAACACCAGATACATTTGAAAATGCTTATTAAAGAGGAAGGTCTCAGTTTGTTTTAGATTTTCAGGGGCCTTTTCAGGGGCCTTGGCGTCAAAAGTGTCTCTCGTCATTTCGAAAGACCTACAGCCGATCAGAGCCCCCGAACGCATTACACATCCGTGGCAGCCATCTTTGTAGTTTAAGACAATGCCTTAACGACGCTCCAATAGGGCGCTCCTCTGCTCTGTCATCGAATCAATCCCGCCCAGATTAGAGATAAACGGCTGTGATTGGCCCAACCAGGTCTGCTTGAAACGGGGACGAGAGGCATACACCCGAGCAAATAGTACAAGAGCCCACACATTCAGCTGATTCCCAGGCTCTTGTTCTTGTAATACAGGAGATCCGTCTTCTGCTTGATGGGACCCCAGTTCCTACTTATCCCAGTCAGTCTCACTTTAGCACAACCACAAAACGGAATGATTAAACACGCTTTAAATGTTTATCCTCAACCACACTTAACACTCAGCGGCCCGCTGGTTTTTTCATTTCACATTTTTCTCCCCCAGTGGTTTCACACGGACCGCACTCTGCTTGGTTTAATTAGACAATGAAGTTGTGTCCCACGTACGCTAACACAGCCAGGCTCACCTTCCATAACCGCTGCCTACACAACGTCGGTCTTGATGTTCACGAGCGCACAGGAACGCGGTGCGAATTGTGTGGTCATTACACGGGGAACCAATGAAATCCCCCCGTTGAGCCATTTAAACCCGAAGCTCGCCTACAGACAATGAGACCACCTCCTTGGGGTGTCGGAGAATACTCTCCTGCTGACACCGAGTTCGAATCGATAACGCCCACTCCAGGTTGAACACACACTCACACAGAGTTTTAAAACAGTGTGTGTGGGTCCTCTCTGCCCTTGTATACAAAGGAAAGCGTGCATGAATGGCGAATAGTTATTTCTAAACCCTCGTGTTCTGCTTCGTGCGGCTTTGTGTTTTTGTTTCAATTCTTGTGCGAGGGGGATTTGGACCTTCGCCTGTTTTGCATGGGGCATTATCAGTGTTTAGACAAATTGCTCTATGGTTCAGTCGCTCGTGTTTCTCTAGCAGCAAGGTTTGGAGTAACACTCTGCACCTCCTGGTCATCACCATGGCTGCATATCCAGTTTATAAATTAACAATTGTTTTAAACACGATTAACAGCGAGCACAACGGTCCCATTAAGGCCTTTATCAACCACAAATTCAACACAAATTACAAACGAGTAAAACACAGACACAAAAATCCCAGAGACATCCCACACAGTTTCGATCGCCGCCCTCAGAAAGGCTGCTGTGACCTGATTGGCTGACACACTTCCTGCCCCGCCCCCACAGGTGTGGTTCTACAACCAGGGTTGGCACGGGGTGGTGTCCTTCCTGGGCGTGGCCGACAACGCCATCCTAAGGGGCGGGCTGAACGACAGCCTGGACCGGCGGAGCTACGGCCTCTCTGTCTCCAGCCACCCACTCAACCTCACCAAGGAGCAGCTGTCCTACGTCTTCCTGTGAGTGGAACCGCACCTGTATACGCACGCACACACGCGCGCAGCTATACACTCATTCATGCGTCGCGCAGGCACGCATGCATGCGCCCACATGGAGACGCACACGCACACGTGCGCATGCACGCACGCGGATACATGCATACACACACACAAAAGAAGGCATGCAATCACACACACACACGCACACACGCACATGCATACATACACGCATATAAATACACAAGCATACACACACGCAAACGGACACCTGCCTACACACACACACACACACACACACACACACACACACACACACACACACACACACTCGTATACCAATGCACACACACATACAAATCAAAAAATCTAATCAACATCAAATTGAATTGAACAGCATCAACCACAACAAGAGCTTAAAACATCAGCCAGGCGCTTCAAATCAGACTTTATTTATAGAGTGCAAAACATCAATGTAAAGTAAGTAGGTAAACAACAAATTGGGGACAAGTAATAAGTTCCAAATGAAGGTAAGCATCAGGAAGGCCCCCACCTACCTCTGAACCTGGGGGGAAGCTGGAGGGTAGCATCTACGTCTGCAGCTGTCACTTAGCAGACGTGTCCCCAAAGCGCCTTAGCAGTGAGACTGGGAGCAATAACCGCGGTCAATGACGATCAACTCATTACTCAACCACCAAGCTGCACGGGCAGAATAACAGGTTAGTGTTAAGTGAGAGCACAGTGGCTCCAGGAATCAGAGGGACTCGTTAATGTTTTGATTTCTTTGTTGTTGTGAAGAAATGATGCATCATACTAGTGGTCGCACGTCAGAGATCGTACATTTCAACAATTGACAAAGCACCCAACGACAACAACAAGAGTTTAAAACCAACAAAGGCCCTGTAAGGCCCAATCCCATTTCTACCCCTTACCCCTTCCCCTTACCCCTCCCCCTTGTTTTGAAGGGGTAAGGGGTAGAAATGGGATTAGGCCTAAGGCAACAGCCACCCTTCCCTACTGGGGGCTCATATATACAAGGTAGCCATTAAACAGATGCTAGCTGTACCCCCAAAGCAACACACAGGGGAGGTAACACATCATGGTACGACTCGGCCACGGCAGTAACACAAAGGTTTCTATCTGAACAAGAGGACGGAGAAGATATCGGATTCACGTCATAAGATAGGGAGGTATGTTTCGTTGTCGACCGTGGTCGTCGAGAGACTAATCGGAGAGGAAACGGGAATCATCTACGATACGGGCAGAACACACCGAAAAAAACAACGTCTTACGATCGAAACGAGTGAAGAAAAACCGTTGGTGAGTGGAAAAAAAACTGTTGGTGCGCTGAATGAAAAAAAATAACGATAGGGGGGAAGGGCGAAGACGGATAAGGCGGTGAGGGACGGGCAAAAGGAGGAGTAAGGAGGTAACGGGCAGTGCACGAGGCGGAGCGGTCGGCAAACAGGCGGACGGGCGGATGAGGGATCGGCGTCGCCGCGCACCGGGCCCCTGGGAGCCGCCGCCGGCGCGAGCGCTTCCTCGCTAGCGCGCGGCGGCGGCGGTGCTAGCCGGGATCCCCACGAGCTTTGGAGATTGATGACGCGGCGGCGCACCTCGACTTGTACCGCCTCAAACCGGTTTTCGGTTATTTTTCCCTCCCGTTTTATTTTGGTTTTTTGGCGGTTCTGTTATTGATGTGCGCCGGAGGTTTCCCAGCATTGTTTGCTTCCATGGGACGGAGAAAAAATACATTGTTTTCTATTTATGTCTATAGGGTGTCGCATGTCGCTAGCATACGTTAGCCTTATCATGGACTTTAATGGAGACTCACGGTTAGAGATATAGTGAGTAATCACAGCGCCGCTCATCGCTGTCCTCTGAGGTCACACCCAAGCCCCGGGAATTCTGTTGTGTATCACTTTAACACACATGAACCAAACGCACACAAAGAGAGCAGCAACCTGTTAGAACCGTTAAAAAACACGCATATTTTTTTACCAAGACCTCTTCCTCGTTAGTCACTTCCTCCTTCCTCCTTTAAAAAAAATTGAAAAAACATTCTCGGGTATTTTTATGATAATACATCTCTTCCTAATATAAGACATAATAAAACAAGACACCGGGCTGCTTCGTTTATATACGACAGGGAAGTGAGTTTCACCCTCCTCTGACAATGGCACCGTGGTCCCGCTCTCAGCTTTCTTTAATCCTTCGGCCCTTAGCCTCTTCCATGCCAACGCGCTTACACAAGCATTCCCGCGGCTAATCACCTCACGCTAGCCCCGCTAATCCCTCGTGCACGCCTAGCCCCCCGGTGGTCGACCCGCTGCGCTATGTATGTACCTGATGATCCCGTCACGCCAGCCCCCCCCCCCCCCCCCCCCCAATACGAGAGGCAGCTGTGATGACGTCGCCATGGTAGCGGACCAGGCGGGTTTGTCTAACCACAGAGGATTCAGCCTCAGTTATTTGCCGTTGTTTTTAGCCCTGGAGTGTCGCCCTGGAAACGAAGCCGAGGCTGTTGTCTGTGATTTATGTTTTTGTTTGTGTGTGTTGGAGATTTGGGGAGGGGGGTTTGTGTGCTGCTGAGAAGGGTTTGTTCTTAAGAAGGCGGGCAGGAGGAGCTAATGAAGGCATTAGCTCTTAGAAACGACACCGGTTCTGTTTTCTGAAAGCGCTTGCGTGCACAATGCACACATACGCACGCACGCAAACACACACATACGTGCACGCACACACACTCACACACACACACGCACACACGTGTACACACACTCACACAGACAGACAAACACACACACAGACAAACACACGACGACACCGGTTCTGTTTTCTGAAAGCGCTTGCGTGCACAATGCACACATACACACGCAGGCAAACACACACATGTGCACGCACACACACATTCGCACACACATTCACGCGTGTACACACACTCACACAGACAGACAAACACACACACAGACAAACACACACACACACACACACACACACACACACACACACACACACACACACACACACACACACACACACCAATAGTGTTTACAATGCATGTACGCCTACTCTCCTACTCTATCTGTGTCTGAGATTGACTGAAGATGACGGAATTGAAACGGCACTCATGCTGAGGGTGTCTTGCCAATGCGTAATGGACACAAATCTCCACGTGCATATTTATGTTGGAAAAGCAATCTCCTCGCACTCCCAGATCGAACCGGACACACACACACACACACACACACACACACACACACACACACACACACACACACACACACACACACACGCAGACAACCGTAAATGTTGGCAGTTATTTGCAGAGAGCCTTGAGGTCTAGGTGGATTTCATTCCTTTATTTCCTGTGAATGAAGAATACTTCTATTGCATTTAAAGTGCTGCATTTAGATGAAGATACAAAGACTTAGATTTTATTATGACCTTTTGGAGGGAATGATAAGCTATGTTGTGGTTTTAAAACATTCCATAAATTCGATATGGAAATGCTTTTAAGATGAAACAATGCTGCTCATGCTTTTAGTGTGGAAGCCTCACGGGTTAATGGCTCAGTACCACCTTTGGTGCAAAACACAACACTACCTAAAGGTTGACGTCTGGACAAAGGCGAGAGGGCAACAGAAGAGGAGCAGCAGCGGCATAGAGTTGGACCCCTTCTCTAGCCTTGTGTATTTTGTTGGGCTAATGTTTCTCTCACTCTCCGTATTCCTTCCGTTATGCTCTCTCAGAAGAGCGCCAGCGGGGTCAATAACACAATCATTTCAGCACCTCTTGCACAGCTGCTACTGTATATGTTGTCTCCCCGACCCCCCCCCCCCCCCCCTCCGCCTGGAGCGAGTCGACGCAGCCTTCCCCCTCCCCCATCACGAGCTAATTAGCGGCCTAGCTTGTCCTCTTGCTCTGGCAATTAGCCGGCCTAAAATGTTCAAGGTTAGCTCATTAGCCATTCAGTCCCTTCAACTCTGCGCCGCGATGGGCAGTCGCATACTCGAGGAAAAAGCGTAGGGGACGTGAGGCCGTGGTGCGACGCCGACCGCGCGACGTGATTTCACATTTATACGTCCCTAATTGCGTCTGCTTGCCTGCTGATAAATGCCGTGGCGCCGCCACACAAAGTAAGTTATTTAATATGCTAATTGTGCTGCACGGAGTCTTTGGAGAGATTAGCGCGCGACGGGTGGGGTGGGTGATGGGAGTTAATAAAATAAACTGTTTATTAATTGCTCATTGAGCAGATCCAATGAGGAGGACGTGTTCAAAGCTGAATACGCATGTATGGCGACGTGTCGCGGTGTCACGGGTCCCCCATCAGGGTTTTAACACAAAACCACTAATTCGGTTTTGTTTACGACCACGTGCAATACAATGTTGTGCAGTTGGAAAACACACAAAGTACTCTCGTAATCGCGCTCGAGGAAGATGGCGTCTCGGGAGCGTTTAGGAATTATCTTTTTAATGCAGCTTCACCAGGGATGAGTTATGGACGTTGGATAATATTCTCAGCCAAAGTCTGTAACAAATTGGTCACGGAAAGAGATTAGTCACAAATTGACGAGAAACAAAGTGGGAAGCCAGAGCTGTGAGTCTGTTTTTCTCAATGTAGATATTTTAAGTACATTTTCCAGCATGAAAAAAAACGATGAAATAAAATGACTCAATAATAAAAATTGTCACACATACTAATGAGTCTATTTTACCGGTTCCCCTTTCTGGTGTTGCATGAACATAACACTGAGCATTCAAGCTCCAACCTTTCAAAACAGGCAGCTGCCCTTACTGAAAAACACTCACACTCTGTGTGACTGTGTGTGTGTGTGTGTGTGTGTGTCTGTGTGTGTGCGTGCGTGTCCGTGCGTGCGTACGTGGGTGACTGCCTCTGTGTGTGTGTGTGTGTGTGTGTGTGTGTGTCCCCATGCGTGCGTGTGTGTTCTTGTGAACCTTTCAGGGCGGCGACCTCCACCAACCTGGTGGTGTCCATCTGCGTCATCTTCGCCATGTCCTTCATCCCGGCCAGCTTCGTCCTCTTCCTCATCCAGGAGAGGGTGAACAAGGCCAAGCACCTGCAGTTCGTCAGTGGCGTCAACCCCACCATCTACTGGGTGGCCAACTTCGCCTGGGACATGGTGAGGGCCTGCGAGGGTCCCGGGATGGTGGTTCATCTCGTGGTCACACCATTCTTGTTCGGTGGTGTCTCTTCGTCAACGTGACTTGCAGGGAATCGAGATGCACACCCGTCGAGGCGTAGAAAGAGGTGTCATCGTACGACACACACAGGCGGCGCTCGTTAACGCTGATTGTAGGAGTTTGTTTTTTTTATGTACCGGGGCACACGGTAGACGCAGGGCTGTAGCCAGGGTTTGAACAATAGTTCAGTCCGGGGACTTCAGTGGTGGGGTTTCAGTTTTGTTGTCGGGGGGGGGGGGGGGGGGGGTTGTGCTCAGGTCGCCCTCGCACGCGACGACGAATGTCACACACACACGGCAGGCACAAAGTACCAAGTCTCAACTGGATTAAGCATGAACTCATCGCGGAGAAGTTCTCAACCGCTGATTTTGTATACGGTTGTATTTAGGTTGGAAATGTATTGATTTTTCTCTGCAAAAACCAAACCCTAACCCTAACCCAGGGTCCGGATCCCGGTGACCCCATAGGTGGTTATGGGCGTGGGTTGACGTATGTTCACTGGTTGGGTCTGCTAGCCGCACCCCGGTACATACAAGTAAAAGACCTGTGATCAGTGTGATGCGAGACAGCTGTGTTTGTCCTTAAAAAAATATATAAAAACAGGGTATTTTACGGATTGGGGAGCAGATGGGTGATCTCAGGATTTCGAATTTTAATAAGGATAAATATACTATTGAGGATTATTAATTTTATTATTAATATGAAAGTCAGATATTTTTAATTCGTATATTCATCATTTATTAATAAGTACAGTATATGACTGTAGAAAGGAGGTGAAACACACAGTGTCTGTGGCAGGCATATTCTGTGAAACACAAACGAAAAGCAATCGATCGATACGGGGGAGATGAATAAACCGTTCCGATTCCGAAGGAGAAAAGTACCACACAAAAAGTTCAGCGCCCTATGACTGCATGTGTGTTGGGAGGTTCATTAATGTGAATCCAACAATTAAGATGTCATTGCCCTCTAATCACTGCCATTGCCCACACACATACACACACACTCCACAAGTTCACGAGTTAGGTTGTCTCCTGCAAAAACTTCTATTTCCCAACCCACGGCTGTATTGAACTGATATAATTCCAGAGCGGGCTCAAGGTTCAGATCTCCTGAGTAATCGATTATCGTCCGATCGGACGGTGTCCAACGCACTGAGCGTCGCTGTCCGTTCTTATTCAGCGGGTGTCCCTAATGATGTGTACCTTGTGATGGCAGCCCATTGGCTGATGCCTTTCACGCCTCATTGCTATTGGCCAATCATTTGGAAAGTGTGGCTGTGAGGAAAATAGGCATCGGGCAGTTTGTTGTCCTGACATTTAAACGCTTTGAAAAAAGAGAAAAATATGAATGCACTGTTGTTATTTATTTATTTTGTGTTGTATTGATGTTCTCTCCAAGACGGGATGTTTCATTGAAAATACAAATTGCGGCGTAGATGTTTGTGGGGGGGATAAAAACGTGATTCACTGAACAAATCATCATTTTTCTATGAATGCGTGTTTCATTTCATTTTACGGTTTATGTTTCTGCTGGGGGGAGGAGGGGGGGGGGCATGAACGAGACACGCGTGCGAGGGAGATGAATTGATGATAATGTTGTGTCAACTAATTTGAATTTAAAAGCTTTCGTCAAAAAAGCCGTAACATGTTTCCTCCACTTGTTACAAACCATTAAAATACCATTAAAAAGAGAAAAAAAAAAAGTTCACTGGTTTTAAAATGCCAAAACCATTATTCATGCACTCAGTGAAATGTGTTTCGCTGACAGACCACTTGCACTCTGTGAGAGGGTTTGATTGCTCCGTCGCCCTCTCTCGGCAAATTAATAGAAAATGAGACGTGGAGATACACGAGCGCTAATTAAAAAGTCATCTATAGATTTTATAATTACGCGTTTACTCACTGTTCAATGGAAACAAAACTGTGGAAGGGGCACATAAAAAGTTAAAATAAAAGTTGAAGGGATGCTTAATATTCGTCCATCTTGTCACGTCATGTGCCCGCCCAGAAAACGCAACAGGAAGTGTACATTTGAGCCTCGCAGGCCCTTGAAGTTGAAGGGGGATAACAGTTTAGTTCCCAGTTTGGTTGATTTTGTTGTTGTGTTTGCTTTGCCAGTGCAACTACGCAGTGCCGTGTGTCATCGTGATCCTCATCTTCCTCTGCTTCCAACAAGAGGCCTACGTCTCGCCGCCCAACCTCCCCGCTCTGGTCCTTCTGCTCTTCATGTACGGGTAGGTGGTTTGACCAGGCCCCGGTCTGCTGCTCTTAGCCACGCGTTCGCCGCGACTCCAGTCCCCCGTCGGAGTGTCTGAGGTGGGCCGACGAAGAGCTGGACGGTGACGTTGATTAGAGCTGAAACAGACTCTGAGGACAAACAGCTAAATAAATTAAAATGGCAGGCGTCGACAACCGAAACCGTTTCTTTATCACCACGCGTTAAATTGGAATATTTGTATTTATTAAAAACCATGACGAGCACTTACTTTCAGTTAGAAGGAGTTGGATTGCTTGTAACTTTTAATCATCGTCTTTGATTAACTTCTCCCGGCGCAGGTAAGTCAATTACGAATCTGTCGAATGGAATTTATTAATAAATTATAATAATACAACCACATTTACAGCAACATTGAACACCGCCCGTCTGTATCGCCGTAATCAAACCTGGAACAAAAAGAAACACTCCGGATAGACCACACCTTCACCAGACCACAAAACACTTGAGCATTCAGCGGAGCCCCCCCCCCCACCATCGGTCCGTCTGGAGTGTGAGAGTGAAAGCGTTCCGTCTCCCCCCCCCCCCCCCCCCCCCAGGTGGGCCATCACCCCCATGATGTACCCCTTCACCTTCATCTTCTCGGTGCCCAGCACGGCCTACGTGGTGCTGACCTGCATCAACCTCTTCATCGGCATCAACGGCAGCGTGGCCACCTTCTTCATGGAGCTCTTCGACGACGAGGTGAGGCCATTCCCCCCCCACCCCTCGCTCTGGGCACACGCATGCACGCACACACACACACACACACACACACACACACACACACACACACACACACACACACACACACACACACACACACACACACACACACACACACACACATGGACGCATGCACACATACTTGCACACACTCACACATGCATCCACACACTCGCACATGAAGGCACACAGAAGCGTATGCTCATAAAGATGGACTGAGAAGAACGGCCCTCTTATATTTACCTGAATATGAACATGAACACACTGTCATACATTCACACACGCATACAGGCACACACACACATGCACGCACGCGTACGCACACCCACACAGGCACACTCTCACACATGCACACACACACACAGGCATATGCTCACACAGAGAGACAGACAAGGACGGCCCTCTTACATCCTTGAGTGTGAACACGCAGACACACACGCGCACACACACACACACACACACACACACACATGGACGCATGCACAAATACATGCACACGCACGTACATGCACCTGCACAACGGCATATGCTCATAAAGATGGACAGACAAGGACGGCCCTCATTTTCCCTCATCCTTGAGTATGAACTTGGACGCAGACACTCCCTGAATCAATGACTCACGCACATGTACTTGTGTACTCACCCTGAAATGAACTAATCATTATCACGATTATTTTGGTCAATATTGAAACCCCGATTATTCAAACGATTATTTTTGAGTTTGAAAACATGATGTATTTATTCAGCACGTCTCTCCCAAAAACACTTAGTAACTCAAAACTAAAAAAATTCGCCTTAAAAAAATTCACAAAATGGTCAAAAAGAAAATGTTCAAATCTAAAGTAATATACAGATATGTATCCAGCTGTTCTATATTGAAATCTCTGTTATATTTCTTTTGTGATCGTTTGACGCTAAAATCGAAATCGAGATCGAAATTCGATTAATCGCCCAGCCCTAACACACACAGATATGTACATACGCACACCCGCTTACACACGTTCAGGCTCCAACACGCCACACATACACATACACACATACACACACAAATCCACCCACAAATGCACTAACAGATTGGCAAGATTACACACTCACAAGCCGCAAACACACACTACAGCTTCTAATGCGACACGCGTGCATCCGCATACATCGGGTGAGATTTGCTGCTCCGACAGACTATAAACTCCGGAATGTGGGAATAACGAGACATAATTAATGTAGTAATAATGTTTTTCCTTTACACAGTCAAGCGCTTTTGCAGACGTGTTGGTTTGGCTCAGTTCCCTTGAATGTTTGCCATCCATTTTCAAAGCGTTTCGTTATTTTCTCTTTTCACTGATTCGGTTGAGAGGCTGAACAGAGTCAAAGAGAGCGAGATGTTGACCAGCATCCGTTCTGAATTGGACTCCTCATCTACACACCCCATAGCTGGATATTGACTAATTACCAATACACCTCGGTTCTCTGTTTGCATTCTTTTAGTTTCGTATTTTGAGTTCAATCTTCATTTCAAATAACAAGTGCCTCTTCTTCCCTGATTGCCTTTCGCCTTCCTCATCCGGCGCCGTCCCTTCATGTCTTCGCTCTGACGTATGTCACGAGTCTCCTCTGATGACGAACGCCCCCCCCCCACCCACCGACCTATTCAGATGGCGCTCTTGAGAACCTCAGACAATCTCAGGCAGCACTTCCCCCACAAAGAGTCGTGGTCCTCAGCCTCTCTCATGTCCCGTACCTCAGCTAGCGATTGACTCAGACCTCTCCGTTCTGCCTCCCCTCAGCGCTGGCTCAAAGTTTCCTATTTAGTCCTGTTTTGTAGGTGTCAACAGAAGCTTAGATCCAAAGTCACCAGCACATGAACTGCTTAAGAAGCTTGTGGTTCAATAGCAGCTCAGGTAGACGGCGTACTTTGGGTTTCAAACCCACAGCTGTTCACCGGTCAAACCCCCTATCCTCCACCAGCCTATATCCTCGACCCTTTCTCCCTCCTCATCACCAAAGACAAACCCTGTTTGTATGCAGATGATATCATCGTCGATGTTCCTTTGTCTGATGGGTCTCTCTTCGTCGGAAGATGTCCCCGTTACGTCTTTATGAAGTTTTGATACGCTCACTGTTTTTTATTCGCCGGCAAGGTTGGGAAACGTGCGACTTTATTAAGAACGGCTGACGCTGGGAGTATGCTAACGGATGGCGCGCCTGCCGCTAGATTTACAAGGATGTGCCGTAGCAAATGCTTCTTGCTTCTCGCCTTCTCGTCTCCAGGGTATCAGCGCTTGGACAAAAGTCGGTTTCTCCCTGCTATCGCTCGACACGGTGGAAATGTACCAGACGTGTAACTCTGTATAAATATAAAAATGCAGCTCGCCAGCGTGTCCCAGTTAGCTGGCGACAGGGCTACACCCTTTTTGAACTGTTTACTTCGAAAGATACCTTTACCCCCATTCGGCCGTCATTTTGTTTCTCCTTGCGTCGTCGGAGCGGTCGGTTAGACGGAGACGCTCTGCGGTTTGTGTTTTCTCTCTTTCCGGCGATATATATGTATTTCTGAGCGAGGGGGGGGAGGGGAGGGTTCTGAACCGCACGGTACCGTAGAGAATGGCACAGATTGTTTCTGTTCGAGGAAAGAATGAAATAAAATATTAAAACCCCAGAGGAGTCAAAAGAGGAGCGCAGGCCCCACAGATGTCCCAGTTTGTCTCCACGACAACGACCGGCCCCCGGAAAGGTGTCACGCATATATTTCTTTATTTTTTCCTGTACCTTGGGAGTGTCCTGTTCCCTATGGATTGCCTCAAATCCCAGTACTGCACTGTGTGCATGAAAAGCTCTAAAACTCTACCCACCCAACCGACACCTGGTCTCAACGTGTGTGTGTGTGTGTGTGTGTGTGTGTGTGTGTGTGTGTGTGTGTGTGTGTGTGTGTGTGTGTGTGTGTGTGTGTGTGTGTGTGTGTGTGTGTGTGTGTGTGTGTGTGTGTGTGATTGTGTGTGTGAGAGCTAGTGCTGTAGTGAATCCAAGAGATCTGAAGACAACACTGTGTGTGTGTGTGTGTGTGTGTGTGTGTGTGTGTGTGTGTGTGTGTGTGTCCATGCATCTGGGCTGACCTGTCTGAGTTTTTGAAGTTAGAGGCTAGCTGTATAGAGCCGGCTGTGTTGGTCAAATCTTCCGGGACGTTTTCTTCGACAGACTCATCTCTGCAGTACCGGTCTGTCAATGAGCACTGCCTGGTCTCGACCAAGACGCCGATGGCTCTCTTTGCATTGCTGTGTGTGTAACCGGAATGGAAATCAATTGTGCTGTAGTTGGATACAGGCACACAAGTAGTCTGATATGTACAAAGAAACAAAGATTCCCAGTAACGACGTTACTGTGAGAGGGTCGATAACGGACTTCTTCCGACCGGGCGGAATGGGGACCGCGTCTCGAACAGAGTGGATTTCATTTTGAACATTGTTCATTGTTTCCTCGCATCGGGTTCATGGAAGCATTCCCTGTGGTGTGTGTTATAGTTTCAGTGTTCCTCCATGGGATTCCCAGCGGTGTCGATGGCATTGGGGAACGGGGAAGCGGCAATATGGGGCAGACAAAACCCATAGAGACCCTATCTCTCTGCCACCACCACCCCTCCACCCCAGGCCTTTGGATATGATTTATAGGCTCGCTGTCCAAAAGTTGGGTGTAGTTGGAAAAAATTGCAGAGCATTCTGCTTTTTTTGATCTCCTCGATGGACGGCCAATCAGAAGTCAGACAGCTCCCATTCTTGTCAAGCATCGACCTGCAATCCAGGCATGTATTCCGTTCGTACAATTTATCCCACAATTCTCACTGAGGCTGATGGGGCCTTTCGCCAGACATGGGGGTCATCTATTATTACTATGATTATTACAATTCATTTGATGTGTTTTTTCTTGTTCTATCATTTTAATTATTCCCAAAACAGGGATTAAACATGAACGACCCATGTGAACACAAACTGAAAGACTTTTCACGGTACTTCGAACCCGCCCCCCCCGACCGTCCTGAGCCAAAACCCATGTTTATTCATCAGCATAGTGCTGCGGTGCCATTTAAGCTCTGCTGTGTTATTGGCAGCGACGTTCCCTTCTAAATCTTCCCCAGGGTCGTCCGGTGTATGCAGATGAGTGCCACGGTGATAAATACACGCCGTGCCCTGCGGCTCGGGCCCCTGAAGGTTTAAGCACCGACGTCTTCGTCGACGGGGTCGATGGTTTGCTCGCTTGTTGTTTGTGGAGAGAAAGTAGGCCGGTGGCCGCGTCAAACTCGCATGACTCCACCTCCTCCTCCTCTCTCTGTATGCAGACGCCTAGTTGGTTTTGTTTGGTCTTGAAGCACAGGTTTTATTTGTAGTTTTTACATGTGATTGGTCGGATGATCTCATTGGTGTTTGACCGTGGGAGACCCAGATGGATTATTGGAAAGGAATTATGAAAAATGAAATTGAAGGCCTATTAAAGTTGACAATGATGAAATGGCTCAATACTGAACGAGGTGTGTAATGTGGTGCATTTCACGGGTTTCATCATAGTGGGAGTAATTTGACATGCGAGGCCACAAATGAAATGTTTGGAAACCCTAGATTAGCATACAATCTTTATTTTGACTAATTCAATATTCACTGCCAGCTGAACATGTTAATCATATCTACTATTACCATAATTATATCCGGCCTCTGTTTTGGACCTGTCCATGGCTGAGTGTGACCAAAACAATGTGAAACTCAAGTCGCTTTTCACCAGATTTGCCCTGAAGATGATTATATATATATATATATATATATATGTATTGTTATAAATGTAAGTGTTCCCTGGCGGAAAACGAGCACAGCCTACATCAACGCATTCCTCCCATATCAATATGGGTCACCGACATCGAATTGAACTGTAAATCGACCAAGTATTCAAATGCACCCCTTTATTCCCTCCCTCCACTGTAACATCAGCCACCTCCGCCCTTGTCATCGCCCTTCCTCTTGGCCTGCCAGAAATAAAGTACAAATGACTAATTTATAGTCTCTCTGGATGTAAGAAAGTCCTTTGAAAACTGTGTTGAGTCGAGGCGCCATGCATTATGCATAAAGTTGCTTTTGAACGGCACCAGGAGTCAGACGTGCCAATACTCTATTTCCTCTCTGTCTGTCTGTCTCTTCATCTGTGTAGCTCTTTGCATCATGTGGACACTGTCTCTCTCCCCTCTTCCCTCTCTTCCCTCACCCTGTCAGCAATGTCTTACCTTCCCTTTCCTCCCTCCTCCTCTCGCTCCCTTGACTCTTATTTCCTCGCCTCTCTTCTCTTTTTCTTCCCTTCCTACACCCCTCCTTCCCTTATCTCCCCGCTAATCTCATCGCCTGCCCTCTCCATTCATGTATTCTTCTCTCCTTACCTTTTCCCTCGTGTCCTTCGCTTGCCTCTCTTCTCTATCCTAGCTCCTTTCTACTACTCCTCTTTCCACTTCCCTACTGGTGTCTCTCTGCTTCCCTCCTCTTGCAACCCCTTCTCTATCTTCCCCTGTCCTCTCCTCCTTTCCGCTCTCCTCTTTGTTACTCACTTCATTTGCGCTCCTCACTCCCTCTCTCCTTTTTGTTCCTTTCCTCTTTCCTCTGCTCCCCTCCTTTCCTCACTTCTTCTGACCCCTCTTCATTCCTCTCCTCCTCTCCTCCCCTCCTCTCCTCCCCTCCTCTCTCCTCCTCCTATGTCCTCCTCCCCTGTACCTCACCCCCTTGTTTGTGGTCTCCTCCCTCCTCGTATACACACACAGCCCCTCTCTCTCCCTGCCCTCATTATCACTTTATCGCTGCCCCCGGGCTGTCACTCAGCGACGTCGCCCTCTTCCACTCTGTCTTTATTTATACAATTACTGCGGGTGTGGTTTCACCGGGCGCTTCTTGATTATAGCCGCCGGCAGGGGGGAATGCAAACGGGACAACCAGGGACACGAGAATATGAAGCACGGTCCATCCGGCCATTAGTGGTGTTCCGGGGTGGCGCGTCAATACAGACGCGTCTGTTGTGTCGCTGTGACCGGGGCCCGTCCGTGCGTCCGTCGTTCCCCCGTCAGCCTGTGTACGGCGGGATGAGGTCACGACCGGCAGCTGACAGGGCAGCAGGAACAAAAGGGGGTCGGGTCTGAATGGAGAGGAGGAATACTTGGGGGGGGGGGGGGGGAATGTGACGGGACGAAAAGGCTTTTAATGAAGAAGCTCAGAAAATGAAGTTCCACACACGGGCGGAAAAAACACTAACAGCTACAGAAGCACCCGGACAAAAGGGACATGACAGATGTAAAGAGAGCTGACAAGGGGACAAAGGAATGAACCGGTTTGTAGTGGGAGGGAGGAACGGGGGACGAGGGCGCGGGTGGGGAGATTGACAGAGAGGCTCAGGGGGGAGGAGGCGGGCTAAGGACGTGTGGTGGACAGGTGGAGAAGGGAAACTGAAATAACATGGCAACAAAGAGGCCGACTCCGGCGGAGTGGAGTGGTGTTATCTTCAGCCGGCGGACGGTGTGTTTTGTAGTCTCCCCACGATCCAACTGTCGTGGATCAAGACTCTTGATTCCAGCCTTGGCTCGCTAGCCACGGCTCGCAGCAACGGCTCGCAGCCGGGGCGGGGACACGACAGTGCATCGCTTCTCGGTTGCTCATGTGATCAGAGCCTCTTCTCTTTGTGTGATGGTGTGACCTTTTCTTCCACTCTCTCTCTCTCTCTCTCTCTCTCTCTCTCTCTCGCTGTCGCTCTCTCGCTTTCTCTCACTCCCTCTCTCGCTTTCTCTCACTCTGTCTGTCTTTGTGTCTGTATGTTTTTACATCCAAGTTCAGTTTGCGGAAAATTATAACCTATTCATGCTTGAGGGAGGAGGACAAGTCGGCGTGTCAACAAAAGATTTATGCGACTCGGTGCAATGTAAACAGATCTGGAGAATAAGTGTGAATAATTGATGATGTGCTGAAATTGCGTTGCTTAAATGTCACTCAAGAGTCGAGAAATGGGTGGCTGCGAAAAACCGGACACGCGTTGACCAATGAGGGGGTCGCCCTTTAAATGAGGTCATCTCATCTCGTCTTCTTCTTCAGTGGTACAATAGCACCCGACAAGAGGCTTACTGGCACCTACTGCTTATCCACTCCTAATATTCATTACAGTAGTGGATGGAAAAGCGCATACTCTTTCATTTTATTTTTTCGGATTTGCGGAAAATTCTGTAAAGTTGTCCCTGTCCTAACCCCCCTGCTGCTAACCAGATCAACCCCCTCCAGCAGTCGCCGGATATCTCAGCCCCCCCCCGGGGGCCAGACAGACAGATTGCCACGGGCAACACTTCCCCCTACCTCCAGGCCTCTCCGTCGCGTGGTGCTGTTGCGGGTTTCATTGTCCTAGTTCTGTAGTCCACGTGCTCACCCGTGTGTCTGTGTGTGTCTGTGTGCCTTTTCCCTTTCTCCAATAGAGTGTGGCCCGCATCAATGACATTGTGAAGCAAGTGCTATTGATCTTCCCCCATTTCTGCCTGGGTCGTGGACTCATCGACATGGCCAAGAACGAGGCGATGGCCAATCTGTACAGCAGCTTTGGTAAGGCACGTCCTTTTTTATTTTTCCGGTTGGTTTTTCCGTTTTATTTCTATTACAGTGTAGGCGTTTAAAAAGATAGGATTGCAACCATGTCTTGAGAGAGAAGAATATAATGACTCTTTTAATTCCAATCCATCACTCCACCTTGAAGCAAAATGTATGTATGCGTTATTGTAGGGTTGTATTTTTAATCGAGTGCAATGCCAATATTACAGTCTTTTTCTTCAGACGATGATGCCAAATTTCCACGCTCCCTTCAATCGGTCCTCGTCACTTTAAGTCCTCAAGGGAGCGGGGGGCAATAAAATGAGTTCTCCCAAAGTTCAACTCATCTAAAGGCTCATTCAGTTCCTTCAGAGGGACGGCACGCCACCGGTACCACGTAGTAGCAATCAATGGCCAATGAGAGTGGAGCATTTGTTCAGTTACACGAGGCCCACTGCTCTCTCCCAGTGGACACACACCTGTCACAGCCATTACATTTAGACAGTTAGTAGGTAGTGACAGGTAGACACGATGAGGGGAGAGGGGAAGACGGGAGCATGGGAGAGGTGTTGGAGCATTCTGAGAGGAGGTGAACAGGGAAAGTGAGGGAACTTGAACATAAGCGGTGTAGGTAAGGGATCCGGGGGTGATGAGAGGTAGGGAAGGAGTGAGAGAGGAGACGAACAGAGGTAGTGGAGGAGAGTGAGAGGAGGGTGAGAGGAGGTGAACATAAGTTGTGTAGGAGAGTGAGCGGGCTGATGGGAGTTAGTGGAGTCGCGTGAAAGGAGGAGAACAGAGGTAGCCGGGGAGAAACGGGGTCGTGGAGGAAAGGGATGGGGGGTGAGCTCGTGGGTGGATATTCAAGGTGAGAAGAAAAGCAAAAGTTGATGCGTGAAAGCGCTGTAGGTGACGTCTTGTCTCTTCGAGCGGAGAAGGAGGGTGAAAATAGCGGGTTTGATGAATCATTTGCAAGGCTGCAGTGGAGGGCATGACGAGGAAAGCAATCACAACTTAGAAAGGACCCGGTGGAGGAGAAGGCTGGCGATTTACCAGAGAATGAGGCTGAAAACGCTCTCCTTTCTTCCCATGCCTTCCCAGGCCAACCCCACACCATCGCCCCCCCTCATCCTCTCTCTCTCACACACACACACACACACACACACACACACACACACACACACACACACACACACACACACACACACACACACAGGCAAAGACACACACACACAGGCAAAGACATACAGGCAAACACACACACACACACACACACACACACACACACATACAGTCTGTTGGAAGATGAGGAAGAAAGGGTGCATGCATAAAAGACACAATAAAGATTCGTCCGCATGGTTCTTTGAGGGTGAATGTGGCGGATCTCCGCGGCGCCTCCGTAGAAACTGGGCGCAGGGATCTCTTTGAGGCGAGGTTGGAAAGCTAAATTAAGGGGGTATCACAAAGGAACCCTCAAACCGCTCTCCAAATGCACTTACTGGAATGAAGCGAATGCTTTAAAAGGGAGCTGGCCGGGGCGGTTAATAAAAACGAAGTCGCGCCACTCTGTAATGCAATTCGTCCTTTTAACTCTACCTCTGGGGCTTTTGAATTTGATATGACGGCCACGGCTAGCCGACACCATTAAAAATGGATGAAAGAGCCATTCAAACCCTCATAGAAACAATGGCCTCTCTTGTATCTCCTTTTCCGGTGGCTGGTATTTCCTATTTTCCTCTCTCTTCCTCCCGCAGGCGAAGACCGCTTTAAAGACCCCCTGGGCTGGGACATGGTGGGGAGGAACCTGTGCGCCATGGCCATCCAGGGGGCTGTCATGTTCATCTTCACCCTGCTCATCCAGTACAACTTCTTCTGCAAGCCCAGGTAGGCCTCTCCACCTCCTCCTCCTCCTCCTCCCCTCATCTACAACTCTAGTGCTCCTCCTCGCCATTCAACTCCCCTCCTCCTCCTCCTCCTCCTCTATTCCACTCTCCTCCTCCTCTTCCCCGTCCTCTCCTTCTCCTCTCCTTCGACTCTACTCCTCCTCCTCCTCCTCCTCCCCCCCATCCTCTCCATCGACTCTCCTCTACTCCTCCTCCTCATCCTCTCCTTCTACTCTCCTTCTACTCTACTCTCCTCCTCCTCCTCCTCCTCCTCCTCCTCCTCCTCCTCCTCCTCCTCTGCCTCCTCCTCAGCCTCTCCTCTTCTTCGACTCTCCTCTACTCCTCCTCCTCCCCATCCTCTCCTTCTACTCTACTCTCCTCCTCCTTCAGCACACACCCTGCTGTCCTTGAGCCAGACACCAGCGGTACCTGCTCCTCAGTGACACGTTGCAACAATGACATCAGGGGTTGTGAATAAACAGCAGTCAAGGAGAAATGTACGCAGTTGTCAAGTTTCCTTAGCTGTGTTTGTTTAGCCCTTCATGACAGTGAGTCCTGTTATGTATATAAGGAGCTATAGCTCATTGGATCATCAGAGCTTGTTCCATAGTTTGAACCATGGTTCAAATGATTAAATACCTTCAAGATATGTAAAGGTAACACTGGAAAAGCCGATGTTCTATATTTTGTTAAGCTATGATCGCTTATTGCATTGTCATGCACACGTCAAACTCTTCATCGGTTGGCCAAATCATTTGGTGGCTGATTAATTGATTTGCAAAGCATGGTTGTCAAGGAAACTACATTACAAGGAAACAAATGTGTTACGTCAGATTTTTGTTTTCTCCGGAGACATTAGTTTATTCCCATCCCCAGCCCGCCATCACGATTCCTTAGCTCCCGTAGACGATTCCCCTTTAAAGGTTCCACTCCCGCTTCTGATATTATTGCGCCGGTGACTAACCTCATTGCGCTCTTCCTCTTCCTCTCTTCTCCCTCAGGGCGGCCGGGGGAAAGTCATTATCTCAGGATCAGGAGGAGGACGAGGACGTGGCCCTGGAACGCCGGCGGGTCCTGCAGGGCCCGGCACAGCAGGAAGACCTGCTCCGGATCATAGATCTCACCAAGGTACCCTGTCCCAACCGCCTCGCTGTGCTCAGCCTCCCTTTGGTGCTGCAGGTCTCCTCTCTCGGTCCAGAGGAGAGCCACCATCAGAGCCACCATCTACAAACCGCCAGGGTTCATTTAAGAGCAGTATTAAGAAATGCATTGCAGTCTTACATTTACATTTGGGGGAACAACGCTTTTTTCCAAAGGGGTCTTACAATGAATATATTTATCAGAAGAAAACAACAATATTTCGATGTCGGTACAGTTAGGATGTTCATAGATCCAAGTGCCAAGCACTAACAATCGCTAGGTTTACCCATTCACGGTATATAACAAAGATAGCTAGGATAAGATGCTACACGATTCCTTCTTTAATTGTAAGGACGTACAACATACACTAAATGCGTGCATTAAGTGCCAGGACATATAACATACAGTAAGAGCGTAAGAGGGGTGGGTGGGGGGTACAGGTGAACTCTGATCAACTGAGTCTTGAGTCTTTTGTAGAGGCTGGTGTTGCGACTCTGCGGTCCTGACAGTCTTCAAACATTTAAAGTGTCACACACGTCACTCGCGGTTATTTTTATTTCTGCCCCAGCACCGGTCGTTATTTCACGGGTCACGTTGTTTATTATCAATTTGGTTTTGTAATTATGTTGATCCAACGCGGGGGAGAAGCACTTTAGAGGGCCCCACGCAACCCAAGGGCCGGCAATCCCTTACCAATAAATCCTGCTCTCTGCTGACACAGCAACTCTACCCTGTGCATCCCACCGCCGGGGACTTCATAACAGTGGCTGCTGCTGCATGTGTTCACTAACAAACTTTGAAGTATGTATACAGTGGTGGTCTGGTATGCCGAAGTGTTGACAACGAGTTGTTCGTCCCTATAGTTTACAATTCTGTCGCATGAAAGGGTATCTAAGAAGGTGCTGCTGCATCACAACCGGTGAAGGTGTCGAGTTTGGGTGTCTGTATGTCTGTCGGGCTGGAGTAGAACTGACTTGTGTCGGGGTATGTGGAAACTAGGCGAGAGAGCTCTTCCGTGGTGCTTAACCCGACCAGTTTAGGGTCATGTCGACGCTAGTTTAGGCAGCTGTCCGTGGTGCTGAACCAACTAGTGCATATGCGTCAACGCAAGGTTAGGGAGCTGTCCGTGGTGCTGAACCGACTAGTGCGTATATGCGTCAACGCAATGTTAGGGAGCTGTCCGTGGTGCTGAACCGACTAGTGCGTATATGCGTCAACGCAAGGTTAGGGCGCTGTCCGTGGTGCTGAACCGACTAGTGCGTATACGCGTCAACGCAAGGTTAGGGCGCTGTCCGTGGTGCTGAACCGACTAGTGCGTACATGCGTCAACGCAAGGTTAGGGTTCTGTCCATGGTGCTGAACTGACTAGTGCGTATATGCGTCAACGCAAGGTTAGGGCGCTGTCTATGGTGCTGAACCGATCAAGTTATTGTCACCGTTACTGACTGGAAACCAGTACGATTTATTTATTTGTATTTTTATTTTACAATTCAATAGTTAAATAAAGAAGTTTATATTATAAATTATTCTCAACACATCGGCCTGGCCTAAAGGAAAGAGCAGTTTTTATGTTGACTGCTTCCAATGTTGTGTTGGTCATACTAAAGAATGATTTATTTATTTTTTGTGAATAATACACAACATAAGGAACTTAATAAATTATAAAAAATCGCACATTAAATCGCAATCGCAATATTGGTCAAAATAATCGCAATTAGATTATTACCCCAAATCGTTCAGCCCTAGTTCAGATGCATCCACACCAGTCGGGTGAGTTTTCCGTGCTGCTGAACCCACAAGTGTGTAGATACGTCAGCGCTAGGCGGAGGAGCGGTCCATAGCGCTCAACCAATCAGCGGTCAGATGCTTCACTTGTGATGGAGAAGAAAAACCATCATTATTACACTTTCATATGCTCATGGCTCGCGTTTGGCTTTAATCAACTTCCACTCCCACGAGCGACCGCTAAGTGGCCCTAGGAGGGGAGCGAGGGCCCTGTAGTGGCTTCATGGCGCACCGGGGGGGGGGTCAAACCATGGCCTGCGCTTCGTGGTCGTTGCCATGGTTGCGCCGCAGCGTGGCGCACCACTCCCGTGGCCGAGATTCTAACACTCGGTCCGTCAGACAGATGTCTAGGGGCGGACTGGAGAGGTTCACTCCCACAGCACACTCGCCTCGTGTCGTTCTCATGGCAGCGCGCCGCTACCTTACACTCTGTCTGGCGTTCTCCTGCTCGCTCTGACTCGCTCACCTCGGCTGTCACGCAGGCACGACACACTGACACAGGCGTCGGAGGTGTTAGCAGGCGCTGGGTGAAGGGGTTTCGGTTAAGTGGGTCTGTCAGCGGCAATCGACGAAATTGCATTTGGCTGTACATTTCAAACGCCTTCCCAGTTTGAAATATTCCTTTATTGTTGCCTTTTGTTCGTTTTCTCTTGACGATTTTACACCCTCACTCAAATCTTTTTTTGTGTGCTATTTTTATATAATGGGTATTAAACCACTTAAAAGTTAACAGTGCTTTAACATGCGAAACAAAACCCACGGCAGGGAACGCATCTTTACATGAACAAAAATCATCCCTTACAAGGGAGGCAATGCTCCTCTTAGAGACCAGTAGCATCTCAGCCCGGTGATCCAACACTGGTGTGTTTCATACCAGGCAGACTCCCATGACCACCGCCCCTGGCCTACACTGTAACCCAAGGCCAGCGTCGGGGGGGGGAGAAGGGATGGGTTGTGTGCTGACCACAGCTGCGGCCCGTCTGATTACGGTCCGGACCCAGCTTTGATCAACGAGCGCCAGGCCTCGGCGGCCATATGCCCCAGGCCCACGGCTGTCGTAAATCTCACTATGTGTTTTGAAGCGATCGATGGGCCATCAGTCATTTGTCAGATCCTGTGCGCCTCCTCTCCCCTTCCCGCTCATCTATCTTGGCTTGGACAAATGTTTTGCTGTGTGTCCCCCTGCCACTAGCCTTTAGCCGTAGCGCTGTAGCACCTGTCGGCATATGTGTGCTGTTAGCCGTGGCACTATAGCACCGGTTTGCATATCTGCTGTTAGCTGTAGAGCTAAAGCACTTGTTAGCATGTTTGCTCTAAGTAGTAGAGCTACTGCATCTGTTCTGTTGGCTGTAGAGCTATAACACTTTGTAGCATTTGTGCTGTAACTAGTAGAGCTACAGCATCTGTTCTGTTAGCTGTAGAGCTATAACACTTTGTAGCATTTGTGCTGTAACTAGTAGAGCTACAGCATCTGTTCTGTTAGCTGTAGAGCTATTGCACTTGGTAGCCTATGTGCTGTTACTAGTAGAGCTACAGAATATGCACTGCTAGCTGTAGAGCTATAGCACGTGGTAGCCTATGTGCTGTTACTAGTAGAGCTACAGCAAATGCACTGCTAGCTGTAGAGCTATAGCTCTTAGCGTTTGTGCTGTCCAGGTCTCTCTTGATCACTCCAGTGAACAAAAGGATAAACACCGGAAGGCTACAACCCCCTTGATGGGTGTTGGAAAAAAATTCATTACACCAATTTAGTAGGTCCTTTGACATGTGTGAACGCCAGGGCAATAACTTAACTTTACACAACTTAATTTAGACATTGTGTTCTCTCCGTAGAAGGGCTTTTGTGCTGAGCACTTCTGAGACGCTAGGCTGTGATAAGTGGTCGTAAACACGCGCCCTGAAAGCCTGATGTGAACTTCCCAGCCCTTACTAATGGTGAGCCCCTTGTTGTTCACCGTTGTTTACTGTGTGTTGGTGTAAACGTTCGCTTCGAAGATATACAGCTCTCGTCAAGCTATTTTGATTCAGATTTTACTAGGCAAGAATAATTATGAACATTTGCAGAATAAATTCTTTCTTTCCAATTGTTTATCAGGATTTAACACCAAGCCTTTTTCAATGGCGCCTCTTTCGCGGTAATGTCTGATCGTATAGACTTTCTTAATACAACACGTCTAATTAGAACAAGAGCGATGGAAAAACAAAAGAATAACAGTTGTTCCTTCTTTCCAGGAGCGAATCCTTCCCCCCTGTGTTTCTGTTCATTATAAAAAAGTCCCCGTACCTGTCACATCATTCTGTCAAAACAACATCACACCAAAACAAACAGCACAGTCTTTGAAACGTCTCCCGAACGCCGCGTCGCTACGTGAAGCGACTACGGAAGCCGTCGTCCCGTCCCGAGTGTCATCCCAGGTTATATCCGTCTCTCTTCAACGGATCGTTAGCTCTCTCATCGACATTCTCTCGATTTCATTTCCGGAAAACTTTTTTGCTCAAAGTTTATCCGAAAAAGTTTCAAGTTCAGAGTCGAACGCGAGCCAGCTTTCTGAGGCCGGGCGTCAGGGGCTTGGAGGGGGGGTTTGAAGTGAGAGCCGGCCCTCGCCTCTCTCACCCTTTCTTGGTCGGCTACCTGATCTTGGTGGGGGGTCCACTCAAAGTCAGACTGCAAAATGCTCAGTTCTCCTTTGGTATGACTGATTCTATTGAAAACGAGCTTTTGAGTTAATAATAAAGTCACCAAAAATGGATATTATGCATCTATTTATGTACCTATGAAACATTCAGATATCTCAAAAATACCATTCACTACAGCACCGTATTCTCTGCCGTATGCAAATGGCGTTTGAAATATGACAATTTATATACAACATGTCATTGACCTTCCCCCGTCTGATGGGCGATTCAATTAAGTCCCATCCAATCAGATCCCAGGGGACCGTTCCCATTCCTCCCTATGTAATTCGCCTCAACACTAATTACCCGTTTATACCTGGAAGCGTGTCGCCTTCCATTAAGAGTCGGATTGGGTTTTTCACGTCGCCTCTTTCGGGGATAAGGTTCAGCGTTTTTAAACGCTGTGGTTTGCCCTCCCGCGGCGTCGAGACGCCTCTCTACGTCTCCACGTATGTGATTAAAACCCCTCACGCACCACACGCCGTCGCACGCCATCTCTCGCCTGTCATCTGCCGCGGCGGCCCAACCGGGAGGTCCGAGGGGGGGGGGGGGGGGGGGGGGGGGCTGCGTGGATGAGAGGAATGCACATCTGTGCGCCGCTGGAACGTCCTGGCACGCGACGCGTTGTCATCCGATGTCAAAACAACACGAGCGTCCGTGGAAAGACTGAAGTGAGACCGAAGAGGGGATGTATGCCGCAGTAGGTAGCGTTCTGCCGAGGTTCTGCTCGGACTCCCGCGGGAAAACAGGACTTCTCGCTCACGCCTGAACATAGGTTTGTTTTTCCCCGCTCTGGAACACGGGGTACCCTGTCAACGTGTGCTCCCACACCCCGTCTTACACACCGTGTTTTATCGTGCATTCCACCAAGACCCTCCCATCACCACCACCCATGTGACTAACATCACCGTCATACTTGTAAATGATCGCTACTCAGATTTAATGCATTAAAGTATCCCTCTTCGCCTTTGTCTCACGCTCCCTATTTCTCTCTGTCACTTTCTCACTTTCTCTCTCTCTCTCTCTCTCTCTCTCTCTCTCTCTCTCTCTCTCTCTGTCTCTGTCTCTGTCTCTGTCTCTCTCTCTCTCTCTCTCTCTCTCTCTCTCTCTCTCTGTCTCTGTCTCTGTCTCTGTCTCTGTCTCTCTCTCTCTCTCTCTCTCTCTCTCTCTCTCTCTCTCTCTCTCTCTGTCTCTGTCTCTGTCTCTGTCTCTCTCTCTCTCTCTCTCTCTCTCTCTCTCTCTCTCTCTCTGTCTCTGTCATTTCTGTTCTCTCACCTTTGTCTGTCTCCTTCTCACTATATCTCTCTCTTTCTCTTTCTCTCTTTCTCTTTCTCTTTCTCTTTCTCTTTCTCTCTCTCTCTCTCTCCCCCCCCCCCACCAGGGCAGGCTGGCCGGGCCGCTTGATTGATCTCACCTGTCTGTTCTCCCCCCATCACAGGTGTACCCTGGGAAAAAGACCCCTGCTGTGGATCGGGTCTGCGTGGGCATACCTGCTGCAGAGGTGAGCACAGCGCTGCACACACACACACACACACACACACACACACACACACACACACACACACACACACACACACACACACACACACACACACACAACTACGCACAACTACACACACACACAACTACACACACACACACACACACACACACACACACACAACTGCACACACACACACACACACACACACAACTACACACACACACAACTACACACACACACACACACACACACACACACACACACACACACACGCAACTACACACGCAACTAGACCTATACACAACCAGACTTTACCCCTCACTGAGACATGGACACTTTGGAGAATAGAAGAGTAGTGAAGACTTGCTTTCGCTTCTTGAAACTTTAGCCTAACTGTTTTATTATTGGGCTGATATAATAATATCAAGGTGAAATTGGTTGGTTGGTGGTCCAACCTCATTGCTGCAATATAACTGAGACATTCAAACTGCAATCAGCCGTGTCTGCCTGACTGCTTATTATATCGACGGGATTCAATTGGGATTTGATTGAGTCTCAGGGTTCTCATGTGTTTGTTGGACTAGAACCATGAGACTCCACCAAAACATCAGGTTATCGGAACAATGGGAGGAGAGGAACAACAGCTGATTGCACGTTTAAATTCAATGTATTATCGTGCAACAATACGTTGATTAGTTTACCCACTTCAGAGGAGAAGGGTAGCTGCTGAAGTCGTTGTTTCAAAAACATCCTTAGTTAGTATTGCAGGCTGTATACACAAACACACACGTATTGTGTTTATTTGTATATTATAGGCGATTGTCAAATTTGATTGATTTGTTTCGGAGGCATATCATATATTTGGTTTGTTTCAGACATACAATTATACACAAAATGATGAATGCATAACGATTAAGGATATTCACCTGGGTTGTGCTCCCTTATCTCAATGCCTCGTTGAAAATAGTCAATTAATACACGATGAGTCTTCCCCAAGCGTTTCTGGCTGCCACAGTTATATTAGTAATTAATCGACCACGTGATAATGCTACACTTGGACGATGGTGCCTTCATTCCACGTTCTACCTGTTTTTCTCTAATTTCTTTGTCATAGAGCACGTGCTTTACGACAAAGAAAAATCGGGAAAATTGGAAAATACAGTAGCGTGGTAACGGCCGTCTTTTCTTTATCGTGAATTACGTGGATTAATGCTACTCAATGGCGCCCCCACATGGATGCCAAGGATACTTTCATATTTATACACTCGCTTAAAGCCGGTGTCAAAATTTGCACACAAAAAGTCTTGAGGCGAACCCCCACCACCACCCCCGCCTGAACCAACAAACTCAAACAACAGCCCTGAAATACACTGACACGGGCAAGTAAATCCAATTGGCTCGTCGCCACCAAGTCAAACCTTTGGTCGTTGGCCCCAAATCCCAAATGTAAAGAGCAGCCAAATAATGTAAGGTATAATCTTTAGAACACGCACACACACGCGCGCGCACACACACACACACACACACACACACACACACACACACACACACACACACACACACACACACACAGATACACATACGCACACATATACACACACACACACACACACACACACACACACACACACACACACACACACACACACACACACTCACACACACACACACAATCACACACACACACACACAATCTCACACACAAACAGAGCGTGTTTTTCTTGCATTATTTACCCTGAGCATTGCCTCTTTCGTGGGTGAAACCACCTCTCACCGCACTCCCGGTCACAGACAGCCCGGGATGAATGATTGACAGAAATCAAATACACGTGCAGGAGCCGCCGATGCTAAGCTAGGTCACTGGAGAGGCAGCTTCCCGTCAGCCGCTTTCAAGGGAGCTGTGAGACGGAGGGCTATCGCCATCCCATAATATAATATGGGAGCGTGATGTGTTTTTCTAGCGCTCGTACGCTTTTCGGCTGGGGAGGATGTATAAGCTCTTAGGCCCTGGATGCTCCGCAGTCCAACCATGCGATACTTTACTAGCACCAGACTGGAGGGGGGATTGTCGTCGCAGTACTGGAGAGTAATGAGAATTGCCACACATTATTATTTAACACTTTTTTGTGATAAAAGGTTAAGCTAATTTATTGTTTTATAACAACAATGGAAATCTCCAAAAATCGACCTTTATGCACAGTATAGAGTAGTAATGAGGTCAATACAATATTATATTATTTTCTCTTTTGTGCTTGAAAAGATGCCAACTGCCAAATAAAAAGACGAATGAACATTCAGGTAATTAGGCTGATGCCAAAATGGAAAGGTGTTTCAGTGTTTTGTTTCAGATAGTAATGGTCCAAATAATGGATGTGGTGAAGTTAGGGTGTAGCTCTTTTATGTAAACGTATAAAAAGCGTATACATCATCTAATGTGTGGAACTCCATTGATTCAGTTGTGTGTTTGTTATTGCATCTTATCACTCCGCCAGAGTTTATTGTCTCATTTATTTATTCGAGGTCGGCATTGACATTCGGAACTCATACATAAATGTGTTTTTATTCATAATAAATCTCCATACCGAAGACATCAGCCTCAAAATATACATTCACTTGACTCACTTGAACCTGTGTATCACAAACAAACTCCAGCACTCTAAACACGTACTAATAATAAATCTTGTTTGTCTGCATCATATTCATGGGAATATGATTTTAACTAAATATTTATTTATTATAGATTTGTATATTTAGTGGAAACTTTCCATGTCTTCCCCTTTTAAAGTGAGGAAAAGAGTGCTCCCGACTTTTCCGAAAGCCACAGAATAATCAGAATCCTGTTGTGTGTTTATAGCTCTCAGGAGAGAGACACCCAAGAAAACCAATGCTCCTCCAAACGGAAGAGGCTTGCAACAATTATAACTGCCTATTTACAGATGGCCTTGGCTGGTCGGGAGAGCATAATTCCAAAGTCAAGGAGGCATCACGCTCCTATAGTTCTCTATAGTGACCTTTGGAAAATCGATACTTCTCTCTCGTTTAATCCGCTGTATCCCGGTTTGTCGGTTGTTTCGTCTGCAACCCCCGACAAAGAAGCAAAAGCTCCCATCGCTTGGCGGTCAGGGAGATTTGGAGAATGGCAGGACAGAGGCGGAACGCTTGCTCGGTCCCATGTCGATTCATCCGAAGGGGTTGGTTTAAAACCTACAGAAGCACGACCGCGGAATCGGCCGACAGTGTATCGTTTAAGATACGAACGTGTTCCGATGAACTGAACTGGTTTCAAATTAACTGTGAAATAATGAATATTTTTTTAAGAAATACATGCACCACAAATTCAAGCACCGAACTGGCCTACTAACAACCTTTATTGCCTTGTGTGGGAAAGAAACAAGACGGTTCCTTAAAGTCTTTGGTTAAAATGCTAACACACCCACTCCATTTTCGCTAACGATTGTGCTATTTATGTAGTCATTTTCTTGCGCTTTTCCCTCGCCAGTGCTTCGCCTGCTGGGAATCAACGGGGCGGGGAAGACCACCACCTTTAAGATGCTGACGGGGGACATCCCAGTCTCTGGGGGCGAGGCCTACCTAAACGGATACAGGTGAGCCCCTAACCGCTAGCATTAGCGCTAGCCTTGGCTAGCGACTCATCATAATTAGCCTCCCAAGATGGCTGCTGGCCGGGTATGGGGGTGGGGGTGGGGGGGGGGGGGGGATGGCGCCTGGGGATTACAGTCTGCCTCGTTGCAAACACTAGCAGTTTAACTATTTCTCTGTCTATTAGTCTGGCTATTAATCAGTTGGTCTGCGTCTCATTCTTTCTTTCGTTCTTTCGTTCTTTCATCCTTTAGTTATTTTGCTCTTTCATCCTTCTCAATTTCTTTCTAAATTTCTTTCTTTCTTTCTTTCTTTCTTTCTTTCTTTCTTTCTTTCTTTCTTTCTTTCTTTCTTTCTTTCCATCTAGCTCTTATGTTTCTC